>NC_046156.1:28975014-29275014 GCF_011064425.1 Rattus rattus
CCTTCCCTTTCACACTAAGAACCTTCCACTGCAGTTCGGTTCACAAAAAAGAAACTTTGTAATACAAAGTACAACTATGCAAGGCCTCCCATGCCCCTCAGTGCTTTTTTTTACTGTGTTACAAACGTTGAGTTCACAATTTGTAAAGTCGGCATTTTACTTTGCTTGAGATGGCGGTATTCATCATTTTTACTCCCTATTTAATTGTTGACTTTAATTTTGCATCCTAAGATAGTTATTTAGCCCCTTCTCCCATGTGGTTTTTACATTCCACCCTCGTTTAAATTCAAGGTTTTAATGAATGCCTACAATGTAATGTTCAGTCGCACCATGCAATTCTGTGGACGGCATCCTCGGACTGCTGGACACCATTAGCTCTAATCACCCTCTGAAGGAGAAGTTTGAAGTACATGAGTTTGTGAAATTTTCCATGATGACTGCAACCTCTCCTTAATGATAAACATTTTATTTTTTTGGTCTCAGAACAACAAGAAAAGAATGTCATATGTAAAAAACATGAGCTCGCAAGGAAACACTGAAATGTTGGCTCTTTTTATTTTTCTTCTCCCATCTTTTGAGCTTTCATGGCTGTTAGAGAATGAATAGTTCTCAGACCTTACAACAAAGTTTCATTCTACAGCAGGTACCCACAGCAAATACACATGTCCTGTCTCTCTGACTGAGTTACTCTACTTGAGGAAAAGAAAGATTCCTGCCCTGAATTAAGTAACCAATCACAGTTTTATCATGGTTATTGCTATTCAAAAATGATCACGCATTTGCCTTTCTTGTTTGGGTAAAAAAACCAGCAAAGTATCATAGTACACTCGTGTGTATCCAGTGTCTCCCCTTTGGCTTTAGTCCGCTAGCTCTGGATACATTTAGCTGTTTTAATACTATCCGTAGTATTTTAAGCCTACTTGTCTCACAACTCTCAGAATTTAGAAGACAACAGAGGAACATTGCCAACACTTCTCTTCTGATCTAACCACAAAGGGAACAGGAATGTAAGCAAGATACAACCCCACTCAGGGGCATTTCCCTTTCTAATACAATCTGTGTCTATATGGGAGAGTCTCTTGCTAAAATTATCATAAAGGCATGTAAGTTTAACCTCTGTCCCTATACTGTGCATTGGTGGAATAACAAATTGCCACTCCTCAGGGAAACACCTTAGATGGTATCACTTGACTGTGAGGCCTTTTTCCAAAACAATTGCTATTAACGTCAACAGTCTGCTTAATACACAGAGTTACCCATAGACTTAGGGGAAAAAGCCTTCTCAGGAAACAATGCTTCCAAATCACAAGAACTGGGTAGCAAGGACAGCTGGCAAAATGCTGAACATGGAATTTCTTTCAATGAGTATATATTCATAGTCTGTCTAAATTAGCTCAGAATGCATCTTCAACACTTGGAATTAAAATACGCAATGTTAATACATCTTGTCTTCTTTCACACACACACACACACACACACGCATGTGCATGTACACACCACAGGTTAAACTCATATTGTTCCTCAAAGGTATCAACCTTATCTTTTAAGTCAAAGTCTCTCATTGAACCTGGGCTGGAAATATTTTTCCCTGCTCTCTCTCCGCCGCTCTCTCTCTCTCTCTCTCTCTCTCTCTCTCTCTCTCTCTCTCTCTCTCTCTCTCTCTGTGTCTGTCTGTCTGTCTCTGTCTCTGTCTCTATCTCTCCCTCCCCCCCCCCACCATACCCACCATTTAAAGAGTGGTGTCAATCAAAATCAGGACTTCAGAAACTGCTGTCTAAGCACTTCACCACTTACATGACCTTGCCAACTCCAAGAAATCTTTGTATATAAAATATTTCTAGATTCTAAAACTGTAAGCAATCACTTCATTTTTCTAAGTTCCTTGAATAGTAAAGCTTATATGGCCACAGTGGCTGGCTGAGAAAGACCAGCTGTTGTTGACAGGACAGATGCTGCCAGATCACCTCGTTATCAAACCATTATCAATTTCAGCACTTGGAATCCATGTGTACTACCCTATGACAATAACTCCAGGCATTAGAGCAGTTCTTGTAGACCACGGGTGACACATGCCTTATTTTGAAAGTTGGAAGACCAATAAGACAATAAACAGTAGAAGTGAATATAGGCGATTAAAACCTGAGCTCAGGACAACCTCCACTAAAGTGACTCATTCATAGGCTTTGTGACTGTTTCCTAGGGGCTTGTCCTGTAATATTCTTCTAAAGGGACGTAACACTTGGAAACTTTTTATCATTTTACTATTTCTTAATCCAGGATGAAGAACATTCTTGGTTGATAAAAGTTGACCTTCTCAGCTTTGCACAGTGGCAGTATCATAGCCAATGAGGTTTATCCGAGGTGCGATTATTGCTAAAAGTTGACCTTCTCTCTCAACAGGATCAGCTGTTAACAGGCAGATTAATTCATTTTTACCTACTACTAGCCAGAAAGCCAAAGAATAAGTTTTTTTCCTTTTGCTGACCTTGTGATTCAAATCTTAAATTCTTATCTGAAGACAAGAAGGTATAGTAAAATGTCACCATGTGCTTCTTTAAGGTGAAAACACAAGAACGTGTCATGGCCATGTCACTGAATCCTTGTCCTGGCTATTTTCCTGTTAACTTGACACAAGCTGAAGTCGCCTGAGAAGAGGGACCTCTGTTGACATTTCCTGTTATTCATAGGGAAGGGAAGTTAATATACGGAGGCAACCTCCATTTGGAGCAGAAGTCAGAAAGACGTTTGTTTTTGTGAGATACATAGACCCAGTTTCTTGTTTTGTTAGTTGGCTGGCCCCAGACCAATCAGCTCAAAGGCAGGCCTGAGGAGTAAAAAAAAAGAGAGGGGGGATTATGACCAATCTCGGGGGCTGGTGTGAGGTCTCAATGGTCTGAAAATTACTTAGGAGTCAAGAGTAGCTCTTATTCCTTGCCTGCCAGCTTGCATCACGCATCCCCGTGCTATGTGCGTGCAGTTAGCATAGAGACGGGGTGGAGTTGTGGTCATAGCTGGCATCTGAGTGGGGAACGGTATAGAATGCAGCTTCTGTATACACAGCCAACTTAAATAGAAAGGTTCCCGACACACGGTAAATGAAAGGGAAGCAAGGCAGAACACACAGTTCACATGTCGTTCTCTGGAGTTATTTTTAAATCTTGTATAAAGAACCTGAAATAGAATCAAAATTGTCAAAAAGTGATGAGAAATGGCAGAATTGTTCCCTGGTGCGCTTCCTCTGGAACCCTAACAAACGCTCTATTTTATTTTAGCAACTAGTCCTTACTCCTTCAAATTTTTTTATCTACTCCCCTCCCTCAAGCCCCCACCCCAAAGATCAATTAGCTCTACTCCAAATGGAGTTTGGCTTCTCGGTAACTAAGAAAGACTTGAATCCCAGTGGTTATGAGGTTAGCCCTCCTTGGAACCATCCACCCTAGCTTGTGAGCTGAGGGCATGTTAAGGGACCCAGCCATGGCTACGCTGCCATCTTGATGGGTATACCAAGGTAGGAGGATGGTAACTTGGCACTAGGCACCGGGTACAGAGTTAACATTAGGAAGAAACCCCCCAATGCTGGCATGGGGGATCCCTGACTGTTAACCCATCCTGGAATGAGAGAATTAGAGATGCTGGTGTCTGAGCTCCCCCTGGTTCTCAGCATGGAGCCTGTGCTACTTTCAGAATGTGGAAGCCTTGGTAAGGGCATGCTGTGCTAGGACAATATTGTGAGGCAGAGCAGGGGATGCTGGGAATTTCCATGGTGACCTTACAACAGACTCCACTGTAACATAACTGAAACGGCCTTAGGTGGAGCAGTTCACAAAAACTCTTCCCCTAACTCTGATGTACAGCCAGGCTCAGGAGTCCAGAAAACACAGTGTATATATTTTTCTTTACCTAAGTTAGTTCTGCCTCATTTTTTCAAGTAATTACTCTACTTCTTTCTGTAATTTCTCATTCAAATCCTACTTATGGTACTCAAATTTATATGTTCTGTAGTTTTCTATAAAACAAAATAAAACAAAAACAACAAAAAGAACCCTGTGAGATACCACAAAAGCTTTCAGAAAGGATCAGTTATGATTACTATAGGGAAAATACACAACAACATTCGTTATGAGCTATGATTACTCCAAAGCCCAGGCCCAGTGGCTTGGCCTTGTGGTCTATCCCAGGCCTTCTCAGGCCTGCTTCTGCTAATACCTTCTTGTTAGAGCTCTGTCAGTAAGCCACCTCTTGTCTTTCCTGCTGTATTAGCATATGAAGCAATCAAACCCCAGGAGATTGTAGATGCTGGTCAAGTCTAAAAGCCACTGGGAAAAGGACTGCAGATTGTCCTTCCAATTTGCAAGAGCAACTCTGGTTCAGAATCAAAACATTTCGAAGTTCTGAGGGAAAGTAACATAAAAAATTCTTTGTCGCAAAAGACTATTAATTATTTATTACCTGCCATTCCATAGAACAGGCGCACATTAATAAAATCCCTCTAGACCATGGAGAATAAGACAGACCATGCTGATGGGGAGGAAGAGTGAACCGAATCAACAGAAGGATTCAGGTCTCATTAAGGTTTCTGCTAGTGTTCATTTGCATAATTACAGACAGCTCCCTAATGAGTGCTAAAGGTCATGGAAAAGATATTCAAAATACACTTAAAACACTGAAAACTCAGTTGAGGAAATAATAGACATGCTGAAAATGAAAGATGATTTTAAAATAATACATTTTAGACAAGCACGTGTGGCTGGAAACCAACAACAGCACAGGAAGGCAACAATGAAAAAGCCCAGCAGCAGCTTGGTGCCAGGGGGCCTTGGTACTTGGGCAGTAACATCTGCATTGGGCAGGGAGCCATGGGGACTACATTCAGCTCAAAGCTGAAAAGAGGCGAGAGAAGCCGATGCCTTCATATATGAGGCATATATATATGCCTGTGTGCACGTGTCTCCATATATGTGTAAGTGTGTATGTGTCTATGTATACGTGTTTCTCTGTGTGTCTGTGTGTGAACATATGTATGTGCTTCTCTGCATCTGTGCATCCACATGTGTGTGTGAATGTGTCTCTCTGTGTGTACATATCTGTGTGTGTTCATATGGATGCATATGAATGTATGCGTCTCTGGGTGTGTACATATGTGTGTGAGTGAATGTGTGTGCATATGTATGTGTGTGTGTGAATGTGTACGCCCGTGTGACTGTGTGATGTGTCTCAGGTTGTTCCACAGGAGCTTTCCACCTTGATTAGCGGAGACGCAGTCTCTCTCACTGGGACCTGTGGCTCACCCATTAGGTTGGACTGGCCAGCGAGTCCCAGCACCCTGTCTCTGTGTCGCTGGCACTATCCTTATAAGCACAAGCTCAGCTTTTTCCCATGGTTTCTGGTGATCAGCCTCAGCTCCACAGACTGGTGTAGCAGGTTTTCAATGGAGTTACCTGCCCATCCCCCACAGCGCCTCCCTTTCACTCCCTTTCTCCCTCCTTCCCTCTCTCCTTTATCTCTAACCTCCTTCCTGCTTTCAAGTCAGGAGAACTCTACTGCTCCCTCACTTTCAAAACTTCCTTTTCCCTCTTTTCCCCATTTGTAGTTAATAACCAACAGCTACACCCATATCGCCTATGTATAAAGGACGACCTACAGATCTACACATGAGAGGGAACACAAGGATTTGCCCCTCACAGTCTGAATTACCTCGCTTGACACTTTCCAGAACCATCCATTTTCCTGCAAATCCTATAATTCCATTACTCCTTACAGCTGAATAAAATTCCACTGTGCATATGGACCGGATTTTCATTATCCATTCATCAGTTGATGGGAGTCGATTCCACTTCAACTGATTCCATTTCCTCGCTCTCAGGAATAGAGCAGCAGTGAACATTGCTGTGGAAGCATCTCTGTGGTAGGATAGAGATACCCTTCTCATATGCCCAGGAGTACCAAAGCTAGGTCACTTGCTAATTCTAAGTTACTAATAAGCTGTCACCACTGGACTGCACCAGCCTATTCCTGCACGGTGTCTGCCGAGTGGACCAGACTGAAGCTGCTGATTCATGTGTGGTGGTTTGCTAGTGGACTGGACAACTGATATACTGACAATGAAGATTGGCGTCACTCCCTAAGAATTATTTCTATATAGGTCCACTTCCCCTGTGTCCTAATAACCGTTTTTTCCCACTACCTCTGGTGGGTCGTGGGCTACAAAGGAGGTTAAAGTGTTTAAGAACTCTTATAAAAGTAGGTTTTGAAAATACCTAAGCCTACACCCATGCCTGGTGGGCAGAGGCTGTTGCTATTCAGCTTGGCCTGCTCTTGTCTAGGAGGAGAAGAAGAAGAAGAAGAAGAAGAAGAAGAAGAAGAAGAAGAAGAAGAAGAAGAAGAAGAAGAAGAAGAAGAAGAAGAAGAAGAAGCAGCAGCAGCAGCAGCAGCAGCAGCATCAGCGGCAGCAGCCACACTGATTTCCATATTGCTTCACCTGTTCATAACCCCACTGAAAATAAAGCGTCTCTTTGTCTCGAAGCCTCTCCAGCACTTGCCGCTTTTTTCCTAATGCTAGTCCACCTATAGTATTAGCAATAGAACAGAATATCTGTAGACACAAGAAACACCTTTAAAAAGTTATTGATGTAACATCATGTACATGATAAATCAGATGCTCAGCATGCACTCAAAAAATGCTATTTTAAATTTCTTTACATGGATGGGTTGTTTTGACTGTACATACGTATTTGCACCATGTGCAAGCCTGGTACCCATGGAGGCCCAAAGAGGGTATCTCTGATCCTTTGAAACAAGAGTTCCAGATGATTTTAAGCCACCATGTAGATACTGGGTCCTCTGGAAGAGCAACCACCCCGGAGCTATCTCTTTAGTCCCTCAATAAATACTTTTGTGAATGGCTGGATATATTCTTACTGGCTCGGTTTTTCTGACTGAAACCTTCAACGAGTGGAGCAAAGACAACAGGACGTGCTCCTCAACCTCAAAGTTATCCTCACTTAGGAAAACTAGAGAAGAAAATGTTGCAGTAGTAAAACCCAGTAAAAAGAGTGAATGAGGTTTTCACAGAATTGTCCGTGAACATATGGAATGCTTCCTGGGGTCGGGGTTGGGGTCATGGTATAGGGGCCGGGTATACAATAATAAACAAAGGTAAGCCAGGTGAAAAGGAAACAAGGAAGACATAAGACATGGGAAAGCATGAGGAGAGGGAAGCAAGGGGTGCTCAGACATGACAAATCCCACATGGCTACAGAGTAAATGAAGGGCAGAGAACCAGAGAAGGGGAAGGGGCCAGATTGTAGAAATGCTTTGATTTTTCTGACGGGTAATGAGGCGTGCTTAAGAGTTAATATAAAAAACAGTAGGTTTTTATATTAGATAATGATCTGAAGATAGAAGGATTGAAGGCCAGAGGGTGTCCCAGCAGTGACAGAGAAAAATGCTACAGGCCTACAGGAAGCAGTATACACCAAGGGTGGAAACAACTGACTTATACAATGTTTACAACAGAAATGCTCACTTCTGGAGTCCATTAGAACCACACAGAGACCTGTTCTAGACTACGCATAACCCCACCTTCCCTCTGAGGAGTCTGCCTTAGGGAACACACACCCTTTTCTCCAGATAGATTCCCTAACACTCCTACAATGATGCTTGTAAGCATGTCACAGCCGTTGGCTGCCTGGGGTTGGGGGAAGGATAAGAGCCCCATACTTAGAAAGTACAATCACCTGGACTTGGGGGACAAGAAATGAGGAAACGATCATGGGAAAGACAGGATCTTGGGCAGAACCAAGTGCTGGATGGACCTACCATGGGGAGAAGGTGGCAGAGAAGAAGCGCTGGTGGAGTGGGAGGCGCTTCCAGTAAAAAGGTCAATGGAGTGGGAGTAACAGAACGAAAACTGGGTACAAAAATCTGAAGTGAGCCAAGTGTGCAACACACCTAAGACGCCCGCCACTCGTAAGGCGGGGCAGGAGAACTGCCACAAATTCGAGGACGGACTCATTCCCACAGCAAGTAACCAGGGCTACTTAGTGAGGTCCTGTCTTAAGAGAGCAGAGGAAGGGAGAAAAGGGAAGAGGGAGAGGGAAAGAGGGAGGGAGAGAGGAGGGGGGAAGAAGGAAGTGAAGGACAGAAGAAGACAGAGAGGCGGGGAGGGAGAATCAAATGAGTGAGAATAAAAGATGTAAGCTAGTAATCTGAAGTTGTCGGAATACAGATCGCTTATAAAGTGCAGGAAACAGAGTCTGTGGGAGACAAAGATGAAATAGTATCAAAACGTGATTTTCACGGAGCTGGAGGAAGAAACTAGAGGATGGCTGAGGAGAAGGCCCCGCTGTGGAGGGAAGGCAGGGAGAAGCGGGTAGAGAGAAAGGAGGAGTTATTATGACATCCCCTAAGGAGGACGGACACCATAGAGGACATGGAAGTCAGAGATGAAAGGAAGGGATAGTCAGATACGACCTGTTTTGATTGAGTGTGGCTGCTGGTCTTCAATACAGGAGACTGGGTGAAGTATTTCTTCCTTGCCGCCACATTCAACTCCTCGCTAAAGGTAGCACGCCCACGCCTTAACTAAAGAGGAAATGCAGTCCCACAACTCTCCACCGATTGTGAAACTGGGAAAGAGATGCTTTCCCCATTTTCAAAGCATCTTCATCTGTTCACAAACATTTTTAATATAAAAAGGTTCAAAAGACACATGCTGAAAGGACACGACCTCAAACTAAATAAAAGTAGTCTGATGAAATATCATTTTGTCTCAATCGCTTTCCTTATTTCACGGAGGATGACTACATCACGACATAAGTGCACCCACCTCAGACATGAAGGACTGCCAATCTGAAGGCTTTCCCTGGCCTTCAGAATCTGACCTCCCACATGGAGGGACAGGGTCTAGATTGGATAACTTTTCTGCTAGTTGACTCAGGCCAGTGAAGGCGTAGCTCATCACCATCTGGATTTTTCTACTGAAGGGTTAGTTCTTTGGGAAATGGAATCAATGTTCTCTGTTCATGAGAAGGTACAAGTAGGTCAGGTGTGGTGATCCATGCCTTTAATCTTAGCGCTCTGGTAGGGCAGAGGCAGCCGGATCTCTTAGGTCAAGGTCAGCCTGGTCTAAAGACTGAGTTCCAAGACAGCCAGGGCTACACAGAGAAACCCAGTCTCAAAAAAACACTGAAATAATTCATTAAAAAATAAATAAGAAAGAAATTGCAAGTACAACTTTATGCCCTTTATGAAATAATTTGTAAATTATTTTTTTCTGCAGGCAGTTGCTCTTATTGGTTTGAAGAAACGAAGAGTCAAAAGCAAAAATTTAATAAACCAAAGCCTTTACCAGCCCTGACAGCGAGTGTATCATGCTCAAGCAAAGCGTTACTGATCTTCAACATTCAACAAACTGCTACAGCTGAAGTCAAAACCAGAACCAACTTCTGCTAAACACAGGACTTCGCTTAAAGCTGCAGCTCAGCATGATATATTAAATAAAAATGAGTAAAAAAAATAAAGGTACATGAAACACGCTTTTGTTTCCCCCTTAAACCCAGGCTTAAGACCCAACTCTATTAAATGTATTCAGAAGTAAGTAAATTAAATTAAGTTACACAAAACGGAAATCAGACTTTCTCTTTGCCCTAAACCAACAGACTTAAAAGACCTCGCTCTGGGAAGACGTGTCCAGGAATAAGACGACAACTCCCTGACTAACCCAAGCGTGAGAGTCTCAGCCTAACTGACTATCTTAGTTTGTTTCCTGCCACTGACACAGAACACAGACCACAAACACCTTGTGGAGGAGAGGGCTGACTTCAGCTCACAGCTTACAGTCCATGTGAAGGGAAGTCAGGACAGGAGCTCAGGTCAGGAACCTGGAGGCAGGAACTGAAGCAGAGACCATGGAGGAACGCTGCTTACGGGCTTTCTTATTCGTCTGAGACCACCTGCCCAGGGCTGTGCAGCAGGACTGGCCTCTCCGGTATCAAACAACAGTCAAGAAAATCTGTCCCAGGACCATGAAGATAAAGGCAATTCCTCTGTGGAGGTTCCTTCTTCCCAGGTGTTTCAGGTTGACAGCCAAGATTAACCAGATTAACCACATTGTTAACTGACATGCTGCCTGCCTTCTGTTTGGGGTAGTCACACATTCATTCATTCATTCATTCATTCATTCATTCATTCCAGATGTAATAAGTACCTAACGTTATGTTAAAGCGTAAATCATAAAAAGTGCATACATTGAAACAGAGTATTCTTAAGGTCTGTAATTTGGGCTGTGTGCTGTAACTGAAGGAGAAAGGGGTTCTTACCCTCATCTGGGGAGCCGAGAAAGAACAGTAAAGAATGCTTCCCCAGAAGGGCTGCTCCTGCTGGAATCTAAAATACCCCTGTAGGTTAGCCAGGTGAAGACAAACATCTTACTTTGTGTCTGGAGGCGAAAGAAACCCGAGAATCTGATCTATTGCAAATATAAATAGTATACCATCTCTAATATGAACAGAAGACTGGCAGGCCATGAAACTGGAGAGACGGGAAACAGGGTCCAGAAGATGTCAGCCACGCATAGTGAGCAGCCCCTGAGAAGGCCGCAGGAACCCAGCCTCCACAGGCCTCTGCACTCTGAAGGCCGAAGATCACTGCCTCTCTTCTAACAAATACTTTGTGAGGATAGTAACAAGATGTAAGGTCCAAGATTTATGACTCTGTCTGGGGTGCTCTCACTCATCCACAGATCTCGCTCTGGGGAACCAAAACTGATACAGCACTAGCAGACCTTCAGATAGGCCCACGTGGTCTGTGATACAATCTAAGTGAGTTCATCGGCAGACACCACTCCCCCCCCCACACACACACACACTGTATCTTGAATAACCTGCAGCCATGATTGACACCTTGAGTGCAGTTTTGTTCAGTGTCAGTCAAATCCACCCAGGCCTAGCTCACACGTTCAAGTGTGCACTAAGAGCGTGTCGCTTCTGTCATTGCTTTATAGTACTGTGCTATTAGCTTATTATTATTAATATATTAGCCTAATGGAAGGACAAATTGGAAGGGTTTTAAGCAAGAAAAAAGTCAAATATGAAGAGAAATCAAACTATGAAGTGTGATTCGATGTGCTTTTTTCTTTCTTGCCCAAGATATTCATGAATATTTGTCAATTTTTGTGGCTAATTACACATTTTAGAAGTTTTCAGTAGCTCGTTGATGAATATTGTTGGTGTTCAGATAGAGACTGCACCGAATCTAAAGATGGTTTTGGCTTCTATTTGCAATTTTAGAAACCATGAAATTGACAAAAAAGAATGCGGGACCAATCTGAAAGGGTCTAATATATTCAAGTAGTATAGTGACCTCATAACATCCTACTCCTAAATCTCAACATACCATGCAAACTTACACCTCACACTTCAAATTCAACAAATCACATATCAACAACCAACCCTAATGACCTCTTACTTTAATTTTTATCTTATTTTACCTTTTATTTATTTGTTTAGAGACAGGGTTTCTGTGTGCACTATCTCTGTAGACCAGGCTGGCCTCAAAATCACAGAGATCTGTCTGCCTCTAGCTTCCTTGTGCAGAGACTAAAGGTGTGTGGCAGGACCACCTGGTGTTTTACCTTATTTTTATGACAGAGACTCAGTAGGTAGCCTGGCTGGCCAGGATCTTGCTATGTAGACCAAATTGGCCTCAAACTCATAAGAGATCTGCCTGCCTTTGATCATCAAGTCCCAGGATAAAGGGTGTATGCCAGCATAACCGGTTTTCCTTTCATTTTAAACTGTTAGATTAAAATCATGGAACTTGAAAATACTGATAAAGTTAATGTGTAAAGATTTTATTTCATGCATATACCATGCTATGTTTAATCAGATTAAATCTAGATCCATTGCCTTATGAAAAAATTTTTTAAAGAAATTGTAGACAATACAAAGCTAGAGAGACATTCCATGTTCATGGATTAGAAGAATTGATATCATTGCAAAGCCCAAAAAAGCCAAAACAATCTTCAGATCCATGCGATCCCTATGCAAATACCAATGATATTTGTCAATGAACTACTAAAAATTTCTAAAATGTTTAAGTAGGCACATAAATTGTCAAATATCCTTGAGTGCCTTGAGCAAAAAAGAAGCAACCACACTGAATTATACTTCATAATTTCAAAATTGATAAAATGTCATTGCCATCAAACATCATGGAAATACAGAACGTTTGAAGAGAACAGAAAGCCAACATGCCCGTGGCCAGCTGACTCAACAGTCACGCTAAGAACATGACTTGAATAAAAAATGATCGATGTTTCCATAGTTCTGCTGGGAAAATCTGTACACACAAAAATGTCACAAGGCTCCTATTTCTTGGTTCACAAAAATCTCCTCAGAACAGATAAAACACTTATAGGTAAGGTGTGATATCATTAAACAACATACTAGAAGAAAACCTAGAGGGGATGCTGACTGGGCACGAACTGCCTGGGGAAGACTCTAGAGAAACGCAGAAAACAAAACTCAAAGTATACAAACACAATTACATACAATTTGAAAGGTTCTACACAATAATAAAAATATTTGTCAAGCACAGAGACAAGTTCCACAATGGGACCACGTGTTTGCCAACTACCCATCTGACCAGAGGGCTAACCAACTACCCATCTGATCAGAGGGCTGACCAACTACCCATCTGACCAGAGGGCTGACCAACTACCCATCTGACCAGAGGGCTGACCAACTACCCATCTGACCAGAGGGCTGACCAACTACCCATCTGACCAGAGGGCTGACCAACTACCCACCTGACCAGAGGGCTGACCAACTACCCACCTGACCAGAGGGCTGACCAACTACCCATCTGACCAGAGGGCTGACCAACTACCCATCTGACCAGAGGGCTGACCAACTACCCATCTGACCAAAGGGCTGACCAACTACCCACCTGACCAAAGGGCTGACCAACTACCCATCTGACCAGAGGGCTGACCAACTACCCACCTGACCAAAGGGCTGATAGCAGGTTATGTAAGAAACCCCAAAATACAATAGTAAAAACACACCCAAATAACCCAATAGAAAAATGGGTTATGGACTTGTAGAGATAGCTTTTTAGGAGATGCCATAAGCAGTCAACAGCAATGAGCACTCCATAACCTCAAAGAAATGCAAACCAGAAGGTTAATGACATTTCACCATCCCTTGCCCTACTAAAACTGGCAGTTGGAAAAAGACTCAAGAGAAGTGATGAAGAGAAACAAACACAGCTCCTGGGGATATAAAATGGTAATGTTACTGCAGTTCTCGGTAGAGAAAGGAAACGGTTAGCCATTGGGCTAAGTACTAGGAGAATGAAGTCACATGCAGGAGACCCTTGTACCTCTATATTCGCTGAAGCACTGTTCACAGTAATAAAGACATATACACATCTCACTGTCAGTCAATGGCTAGCTGAGTAAAATGTGGTAGACATATACAGCAGAATAGCATTCCGCTATCGAGAATACCAATATGGATGGAACTATCATTGTGTTACAGAAAGCCAAGCACAGAATAGCAAATACCACATGATCCCACATCTGCGTCAAGTCTGAAAAAGTCTTTATCAGTGGAGCTGAGAGTCAACTGGTGACCACCAAGGCCAGACGGGGAGAGAACTACAGTGAGACAGAGACATGAAACTCCTGCCCAGCGGACTGCAGATAACAAGAATATATTGTAAGATTATGTAATTTATTGAATTATAGAAGTAATATACTTCAAAAATTAGGGGGAAAAAGGATCTTGAATTTGGATTCATTTATTAAAAGTTTAAACTCTTCCCTCTCCTATCCAAACCCATGGGGGGTTAGGGTGGGGGTGGGGGAGGATTGCTGTAACCTAGACCTCTCTGGTTGCCTACCTGAACTACTAACAAAAGTTCATGATCATTTCCCTGTCTAAACTATAGTGTTATTCCAATCAACCCCTAATCCCCCAACCTTGTTAACAAAATCATCTTCCCAACAGAGAAAGGTAAGTGCACTGTATCCGTTAACGGGAAGCAATTTGAGCTCTCACATGTGCTGTCTGTGCATGTGCACATGCAAATGTGCATGTGTGGGTAGGCATGTTGCGGTGGCATGGCTCTCCACAGTCCATATCATCTCCCAAAAGCAATTTCTTCCTGGCACAAATTAAATACATTTTCAAGAAGGAAAAGGAAGATGTGTAGAGTGCTTAGACGGATAAACCAAACCTGGGCCCCTGACCAGTCAATGAGGGAATCCTGCATTCACTCCCTGGGAGACTCCATGCCAACACTCCTCTGCTCTTAATTATTTCTATTGCTCTCAGATACAGGCTCCAATTTAAAGAAATTAAAACTAGGAGAAAAAACCAATTTTGTGCTTTTTAATCAGGGAAGTCAAAGGTATTTTAGAAAAAAAATATTCCAGACTCACATTTCATCAGAAAAGTATTCCATGTAGCAGGGTAACCCCACTGCAGAGCACCTCCCGGCACAGCTAAGTCCCACTCTGGGAGATGGGATTTTGTAAGGATGAAGAGACGAGGCAAGACTGCTACCTTAGGAGCTATTAGCATTTCCAAAAGCATATACAAATTGTTCCTCTGTGAGACATTTAATTGTGGAGAGGAAACTGCCCATTAATTCACAGTTATTTCAGCGGCGCCCACCGCTTCAAGAAAGGCTGACTGACGAAACCCCCCTGCCAAGTAACGGAGTGTGGAAAGCTCTGTCAGTCAGGAGAGGAAAAGCTCCTTTGTCCTCTCAACTCCACTGACCCCATCTGCAGAATGAAGGGGAACAGAAGGTCTCAGCTAAAACCCTAGCTCTTTTTTAAAGGATGGAGCCATTCGTTGGGACAGGTAATGACAATTCGATATAGTTATTTATTCTGGAATTCTCCTTTCCTTGAGTAAACCCGAATTCCTCACTCTGTGCATGGCGTTTGAGAAGTGGCATTAAACTTCAGTGTTACCAACAAAACAAGGAGGCACAAGCCCTGAGCCACTTTGACTCATGTCTGAACAGGAGCCATCCCATAGTGACAGCCATCTACTCAGGGTTTAGAATTTGAAGTCCTTTTTTATTTTTGGGGGTCAAAAACATTTTGTCACTTGTTAAATAAAGAAATAAATCCTCTGTTAACATTCTGAGGTGCTAGAATCGAGAGGCCATATTCTCACTGTGGTAATCACAGTTTGGAATTATTTCTTTTAAATACTCCGCTTTCCCTAACTGGGGTCAGGACAACCATGAAGAAGCTGTTAGAAAATGTATGTTTTTGAACACTGAGAAACTGTGAAGTGATAGCACCCCTTGAAGTACCATGTAACGTGAAAAGTCCATTCATCTCCGCTCTGCAAGTTGTGCTTCATTTAGATGGTTCGGAATCATAAATGCATCCATGGTGAGAGGCTTAAAAATCATTATAGGACAATATTTGTTTAATAGAAAGTGAGGCCTAAATGGTACAATATGTGTCAGGAATAGCCTCACATCAAATAGTAATTGAAGAAAAAGCCCCCTGCTCCTGCTTCCTGGCAACTTTCACAAAAGCGCCTCATTCTTGAACGTTCTAACTTGGAAGCCAAACTAAATAACGAGGAGTAATTTGCCAATTAGTACTTCCTGCCCCTTTCTCTTTATTCCTTAAACACCATTCAGGGGCTGAACTGGTCAAACACTTTTAGCTTCAAAACAGCCACTGGAAGGATTGAATTTGCTTCTCTCCAAGGCGAGGCTGTCAAGAGACAGGGTGATGGGTTGCATGTTTCCCCGGCAGCAGAGCAGGACAGATTTCCACCCTGGCCGGATACAGAGATTCCCTTCCCTCATCTTCCATGATTTTAATCAGTTACTGACCCCCAAACTTTACACTTCCATAACTCCTGGACTTCAGAGTCTTATATCTATGTGTCCCGTGGGATCTGCACATGTCTTCAGACGAAGCCTGGTACACGTGCACACTACAGGTAAGTATTCCATAGGTGCAAAACACAGAGACCAGGACAGCCACTTCCCCAAATATGCAGAACCCCAAACTGTGGATTTGAGAGACTCACAGCATCCCTCTGCTGAGGTGCCAGCAAGGGAAGGGTGGAATAACCTGAGGGGAAGACCGGTGGCAACGTGTGCTTCTCACCTGCGTTTTCCTATTTTGTAACCTGAATTTGCACCATAGCTTGTTACTCAATTTAAAACTTCCAATGATTACCATAATAGAGTTTCAGACGTCTAAATTGAAAACACATTTACTGGTTAATGCTGAACCAATGGGATCCAGCCCTCTTCTCTTACGTTAAGGAAAGAGGGCAGACAGTAACCAGGACCCCTCCACCAGAGACCCACAAGCATGAGAAGGCTTCGCCATGCTCACCCCAATCTGCTTCTGACTCTGAAGGGTGTGCGTCTCAAGCTGACCCAGACTTCCTGCTCTTTAAGTATTAGTTTTCGAAAAGTATCGCTAGTCTTCTTTATAGAAATTATCTTATTCTAGGTCTGCTTTGATACTCCAAAGAGAATGCGGTAGAGTATCTTTTGCATATTTAAAACTCAAATCCTAACCTTAGACCCATCGCCTAATGGATGGATGATCCATATGGCCATGCTGACAAGAGAAAAGGCTTGGCACAGAAGACCTTGGAGATCTGTTCCTGCATGAAGCGCTCAGGTGGGCCTCCTCCCTTTTATGCTGGGGCAGGTGGTTTTAAAGAAGCCCAGAGCGTGCAAATCCAACTGCATGAACATGCAGAGAAAGCTTTCTGCAGGCAGGATTGCAAACTTCGCCCCCCCCCCCTGCACTGTACGAGACACTCGTGGCAACATTGCAGTTCAAATAAAACCAGTCAATGATAAAGTATACCCTCTGAATCCAGACGCTCGACAATTTCCCCAAATACGTGATCCCTCAAATCTCAAGTCATAGGGAGTCAGAAAAGTCAGTCTAATAGAAATTAATAATAATATTAAGCAGTAATAGAGGTCAGGTTTTTAATATACGCACATACTGCAATTAATTCTGAATATTAACTAACATGCAATAGGGATAGATTTTTCTTATCGCTACAAAAAATGTTCACCACCAACTTCTGCACCGCAATATCCACTCCACCAGGTCCGCGTTAGAAAGAGTGAGCCTTGAGAACACCCCTTCTCCCCAGGTACAGCATATCCCTATCAGGTCCATGGCTCTGCTCCACTGCACTCCATGGGTGATCACTGTCTCCCTGCCGTCTGTCTCCTCAGTTGCATTCCATGCTCTGCACTATTGCGACAGTGGCGTCCTATTACTCCCCAAACACTATGCTTCTCCTAATGCTGGAGAACATAACCCACTCCCCTTCCCCTCTTCTCTACCTTGCATGATTGTACACATCTTTACTGACCACTTTTGAGAAGCCTTTCTTCAGAAACATACATGATGACCTGCAGGGCGCTACCTCACGAGGTCATCGCCCACGCTGCATCTGCATTGTACTGCTTGCCTCTGCTTGCCTCTCTGTGGTGTGCTTGGCCTCAGCATCCACACATCCCCCTAAAGGGTGCACTGCCTACTTTGACGGCTTTACTTTTCATCAAAATTCGTATCCATCAGAAGTACTCTCAAGTGTTTCTGGAATTGCACCACATAGCAACAACCCTCGAGCTTACAATAGGCACTGGTGGAGAACTGTTTCAAACACAGTTTCCTGCCGATCATTAAAGAAAAGTTGGAAATATGTATTACCTAAGTGACACACAGGAAACGACGTTCCTTTACAGCCCTTAAAAGATGGATATTTTTTGAGCCTGTTCAAGCTGATGGCATTGCTAGACACGGGGGTCATTTGATAAAATATCACCGCCATATGAGACAATATAACAACTTTATTTTCCAAAGACTTCTCAACTTTCTTGAAAGTCAAAAGTTAAAACTAGCAATCACATTTAAAAAACAAAACCAAACAATAAAACCTCTTAGTATCAACCAATTCTGAGAATCTCTGTAAAGGGTCCCTAGCAACTACGCTGATGCAGAAACTACAACCTTATCTTGCTAGGAGATTCTCTTAATTCTCTTTTAATTACTCCAGAGCAAGCTAATGAATTATTAATCCAAAGACATAGCTTTCAGATGATGCTCTGAACACATGGCTAGCCTTTGTTGATTAGATTATAGCATACAAAGAAGCTGTGACTACAGAAATGGATGCAGTCTTGCTACACTGGTTCTATCTGGTGAACAAAGCTAGAGCCTAGTCTACCTAGAGATGTCCTCATTACAATAAATTCTTATGCTGAGATCTGAAGAACCCTGTTAGGGTCGCAACCTTCACTTCACTGGCAGCTTAATGATCTGATGTTCCCGAGCACGGTTCCTAGATAAAATCCATATGTTTAGAACAGCAATTCCATGCCTGCCACTTCTTTCAGGGGTGGTTTTCAAGAGAAAGGATTATTTTCACCCAAAAGAGGAAGCATTTCCCCTACATTAAGCAGCCTACTCACACTCATGTATCTGCTTTAACTGAAAACACAAACAAAATAATAAAGAATTTGTAATGTTTGTTGCAATACAAGTCTAGTGAGAGCAAATTTAAGCCTGAACAGTAATGTGGAGCTCAGAATCTATCCTTGAATTTTAATGGGTTCATATTACACAAAATTACCAACATCCATAACAGTGGCTTGTCAGGGACACATCAGGGATGCCAACGACTAGGAAGCAGAACTCCTCACACGGAAGCAGTTAGTGTGTGTTTTCTTACTAAAGACCAAGCAATGGTTACCAAGTGCCCTACTGTGCAAACATCACACTCACCTTTGCTCAGTTAGTCTCTCCTACAGCCCTCTATGACGAGGGCTCTAACACCCCATTTTCAGATGAAGCAGCAGAAATGCATCAAGTGACCGAATGGCACACAGGACTTGAGGAAGGACTGCCTCACTCTGTACCGCCAACATTGACCCCTTCCCCGAGCGCACCAATGTACGTCAACGTATGGGA
Source organism: Rattus rattus (assembly GCF_011064425.1). Lineage (NCBI taxonomy): Eukaryota > Metazoa > Chordata > Mammalia > Rodentia > Muridae > Rattus > Rattus rattus. The sequence goes on from NC_046156.1 coordinate 28,994,012, forward strand.
ATTCAATAAAGTAGCAAGAACATTTTTAATAATACTATTTTAAAACTAAAAATATTGCAAAAAGTATTCACTGTCCCCACTGAGAGAACTCAAACCTAGCAAATATATATGCATCTCTCTATATCAATTAAAATATATTGTGATCTATAGATTATGTATTATATATAATACACATATTAGTCAATAGCAATTAAACATTACCTAGTGAAATATTTTCTGGGTATGAGAATCTTGACAAATACAGCATATCTAATAACATCTAGTCTTTTACATTTTAAGTAGAGTGGTACCAGAAGTTCTATTTCATAGTCCTTTGCCACTTGAGAACGCTTAGAATTTCTCCCTCTCCCCATTTCTCCCTTCCCGCCGACACCACACACACACACACCACACACACACACACACACACACACACACACACACACACACACACACACACACAAATACACTTCAGTTTTTTCCATAGCTCGGGAATTGAGTAAGGGGGACTGTGTGGTCTGACTGTGCGGTTGGGCTGTGTAGTCTGACTATGAGACACAGAGATTTAATGGAGACCCTGGCATGACAGCTGTTCAGCTCTACCCCTGAGGCCATTTCCTCCTCACCAAGAATGTCAAGAAATCACAGAAAAGAAGTGGGAGAGAGAGCTTTGAAGATAGCCATCAGTGCACACACGCAAACAAGAAACGGAAGTCATCAGCGGAAAACTAAGTATCTTCCCCGAGGAATTAAGATCCATTGCTTTCCAACTGAAACAAAGCATCCAGAAACCTATCTTTCTAAGTTAACTTACCGACTCCTGAGATTTTAATCAGGAAGAATCCTCTCTAACACTTAGGTGCTCTGTCTTCTTTCAATGCTGGATAACTGAGACGGGCCTGGGAAACCTATCGAAAGCGAGCAAGGGGGAAATGGTCCTACTATACCCTCTCTTAGCCTCCATTGTTTCTCGTCCCATAGCCTTGGATCATTCTGACCGCAGAGGAAGCTCTGATATCACTCAAAGTATTTCAAAGAGAGACAAGGAGGACGTCTGTGGTGGTAAGTGTATTTATCACGTCAAACACAGCTTTCTTTTTTAAAGCGACCCTGGTCAAGGGCGCATAAAGCTGGTCAAACTTCACCATACTTCAAGTTGAATGTTGTTTGGCACTCTTGCACAGTGTTTAGAAGCAAGCCCTCCCCTTTTACCAGTACACCACAGAACCCAAGAGGAGGACAGACGGTTCTCTGACACCCGCACCCCAAGCCCACACCAATCCTTTAGGTTGTAGGGAAAAGCAATACATATCTTGGTCTCTAATTTATCACTCCAATTTTTACAGTCATAACTTACTTCACAGACTTTAAAACTACAGGATTTTTAAAAGGCACTGGAAGGCACTTATATTCCAGTAACTAAATTCAGATGTATGAGGCAATTTAAAACCATTATAAAAGCTTCCTTTCCCATCGCTATCCAAAATAGAACCCTCAGAAATCTGAATAGAAAAAAAATTAATAATAACAGCAATGCTATAGGAATATGGCTAAACTTAACAGGCTAAACCCATCTCTTCAAAGGTCCTGGAGCCTGGGAGGTAATCAATCAACGAATGAGCCCTTCAAAGGAGTCTTAGATCATATCCTCTCGTTGCTAGTCAATTTTTTGCTATTATAATGTTCAATGTAAATGAGAACAGTCTAATCCATCACGCAGTGCCTTCATCAGCAGAACACTCACGTGTTCAGAGTTCAGTTGCGTGCACTCACACAGAACTGATTTGGTTTAGCCGGGGGCCATTAAGTAAGGATGCTGGACGAGAGGCGCGCATGAAAAAATTAGCGAGCGCTTCCGAGCAAACCGAAGCATGACGCACAAGAGGCAAAAAGAACAAAGGAGAGCAAGGTGCTTAAAGAAAAGCCACAGATTTCGGGCATGACTCCAGACCCCAAACAAAAGCTGTCTGTTAGGTCCGTGGTCGGGGTAGGGCTGTTTGTCAAACGTCTGTAGGAACAAACACTAAGTGGCTGTCTTACGTGTCTCAAGAGGCAGTGCCGGCTGCTGCTGTCAACTGCCAGGACTGTAGCTGTGACTGCAGGAGCTCTAATTTGACTCTCCTGAGAGCCAGTCCCAATTAGAACCACATAAAGGAAGCAAGTTAGACATGGTGCTTTGGGACAAGCCTGGCCCAGTGTGTCAGTGTCAACTCAAACAGAAAATGAAAGGGACTTTCTCAAGCATCTTGTCTGTTTTAGATAAAAGCTAAGGACCTTTTACACAGAGCTTTTGAAGCAGGCCTCCCTGGACCAAAAATGAGGACAACTCTCAAAATACTGAGAGCTGACTTGTTATTTTTTTTCCCCAGGCCTGACGGTGAACTTTTCGCAAACAGAGCCATACCCCAGCAAAGCAAGCATTGTCATATTCAAGAAAAATTAGCAACTTAAAAATGTTTAATGTTTAATAGTCAAAGAGCAAGTTATAAAAAAGTATTCATCTGTTTATGATTTCAAGTCTGTCTCCCCATCTAAGTTCATAGTCACCAACAACTCTTTTGGAATTCTCTCGAGTCTGTCCCATGTAGGTATAAATAAGTACAAAGCAGCTGGCCTGCAGAGGTACAAGTAGGGCCAGTTTGAGAGGATGTGGAGGTAGAAGGAATGGAAAAGAAGAATTTAGATTTCAACCTTAAGTCACCCAAATCAAGAAAATAACGTAAGAATCCACCCACTTGCACGCGTTTCTTGTAACCAGTGAACCAAAGATCAAGCTTTCTTAACTTCTGCTCTAGGAAGTGCTCCAGCCCCATGAACTAGCAATGCAGGAGGGTTTGCCTAAGAACAGTCTTCTGCATGTAATGACTATTATAGCTTCCATGAGATAATCCAAGGAGTCTTTGACCCCCACAGAACTCAAGGGACACATTGATGTGAACGAACAGACAGATGCTAGCTGCCTATGCTAATAGTAGGACACTTCTTTCATTTTCAACCTAAACTTGATAAAACAGCCCCAGACACAATAGGCTAGTGCACAAGGCTACGTGTGAAGTCATGCACATGTGATGGAATAAAACTCGTAGTCAATACTTCCTTAGGTTTAAGCCGCCTAAGCGGTTAAGACCCATTCCCAGGAAGGACAATGTGACCGAGGGACAAGGTCTGTGTGGCATGGATAATCTCAACAGACAAAGAAACCGAGATGAAAGCCCATAACAATAAAATTTGACTCAACAAAAATACTGGGATTTAAATATCATATTTTCGAAATCAGGGCCCATTGGAAAATATGAGTTAAGACAGCTAAAATCCAGAGAGCATACTTGAGTAAGATCATAACAATTTTCAATTAACTCTGCTTAGGAAACAATCCTCGGCAGATGACCTCCAGAGTACAGCAGAGAGTCAAGCTGCTCCATAATTTAGTCGGCAAAATAACTTCTGGGGCTTCCTGTGGGGTTTCCCCCATGATATTCACCTGTACTATGTCAATAACGCCTCAAGGGAACACTGAAGACAGTATATACAATGTGCACATAAAAAGACGGTAATAAATCCCCTTGAAGAGATGACAATAAATTCAAAACCATTTTAATATTCTTGCTGCTCTTGATATGCTATTGTAGTTATAATCAGCTGGAGAAGATTTGAAAATTTGTGGCCAATTCTATTTTAATAAAATTAACTAACAACTCTGTATTTTAAATATTTGATCGACTATTGGTAGTGAGTACATCACCTAACATATTAAAAACTAAATCTTTTATAAGTAGAGGGGCCTGTGTGTGTCCAGGAGAAGCAATTATCAGTGTGAGAACCCAGAACCATCAGATAGCTACTGCAGAGCAAAGCTTACGTCACTGCACTGTCCCCAGCCATGAGGTACATGCAGGATTAAAGACATGAACATCAGAGGTGGGCCACTTCCCTCAGTGCAAAGCCTCCCAGTACTTCTCTAAAATCACAGGGATGTTAGTAGCCATCTGGTAGGCTAAAGAAAATTTTTTTAATTTGAAAATTAAATAGTAATCCTACAAGACCACCTTCCCCTGTACACTGCTACAGATAGACTTTGTCTTCATCTCTATTACTTCAATGTTTCACTATGCCTGCCTGCCTGTCTGTCTGTCTGTCTGTCTGTCTGTCTGCCTCTCTCTCTCTCTCTCTCTCTCGTGTGTGTGTGTGTGTGTGTGTGTGTGTGTGTGTGTGTGTGCGCACTCACGCGCGCGCACGAACATACACACATACATACACAAAAGAGGGGAGATAAATTAAAGCTTTAGCTTATTAGAATGTTTGAGAATGAGGAGAAGGATGAAGGATGAACTAATTTTCTTATAATATTTACCAATCCACATACCTTCCTACAAATGGCACCATTTTATAGCCAATGAAGGTTGGGGGAAGATAAAACTGATTACGCATTTTCTCAGTAATGCCTCCAATCTCTCACTCACCAGTTTTGATGCTATTACAGACATCCATTTTCCATATGATATAGACATTCGTTCAGGACATATTGAATATTTGGTACTTTTATCATTTAAAAGGAAAGGTTGGAATAAACAGAAAATTAAGATTTGTATTTACTCACTAAATAAATGTCTATTAAGTATAACATACTAAGAAACAAACCTGGGCTTCAGAGATTTAAAAATAAAATTAATGAGCCGTGGATCATGGTCCTACCCTTGAGACTGTCTAGAAAGAGCTAGTGATGGGACACTGGGGTTACATGAGACCAGTGCGTTAAAAGCAATGTGCCCTTCTCCCCATGCTTCACTGATTTATAAAGATTTTACAGAGACTAAGTTAACTTTTTTAAAGCAAATACAATCAGTTAAAACTTTAGCATTACTTTTTTTAAGACACATGTTAAAAGAAATAAATGATGTTGCAATTTGCCATATCACACATCTCCCTAGTTACCTACTCTATAAGCATCCAATATTAGCCCAGGAGTTTCTGAATATTGCTTACCTGATTAATAAAACATAGCTTGCCAATGATTCTCTCATATGTCTATTGAATTTTATTATATATTAAGGTAGGAAACATTTTATCACTACTAAAAGCCCCTCTCTAGTAAGGTGAACCATTTATAAGGAGTCTTCTATAGACTATGGCTATAGGACATAAAGATTAAGCTGGAAAGGAACTGGAGACTTTTCCTCACCTGACTTACCTCCATGTGCCAGGAGATGCTATCCAAGGATCTGGAGGAGAAAAGACATTAGTAGTCTTACCTACCTATGAATCCTTCAAGCTACCATGACAACAAGGAAAACGTGCTCTCTAGTGTGATAGCAGTATGGCTATCATGAGAGCAACCGACTGCTTTTTGATTGAATGTAAGGCATGCTCCAAAGGAGGGAGCTCATGCCTGGTTCTATCAACCTAGTTAAGAACCACTGGCCAGAGAGGTCATGGGATCCAGGGAAGAATCTCCTACTGTTATTCTGCTAAATAGTCATGTTGTCAAATTGCCTTCTAAATGTTCACGTTTATAACACAGATTCATGGCATGTTCAGCCTTTGTCTGGGACGGTTTTTACTGCAGTTAATGTAGAAATCTGTAACTGGCCAAAGTGCTGACAGTAATCGATAATGGAATGATTGGCCATAAACAAAACAACTACATCACCTCCTCTAAGACTAAGGAAACATCCCAGAAGTGAGGGCAGAAAGAATGGTAGAGTCAGAGGATGGGGTAATGTACCACAAAGATAGCCTAGAACAGGCATAACTATTGCTTTCACGAACTTGGTTCAGTTGTGGTTATCTGCACAAGACCTACACAAGATTGGGCCCATCCACATTTCATCATGGGTGGGGAAAGAGTCCCACCTCTCCCCAAGGAACTACTGGCATTGGGGGGTTGTTAGGAGAAGGGATGAATTTCTTTTCTGTGGTGTAGCCACTGAGAAGTTATAGTTGCTCAACTACAAGACTCCCATGAATGCTTAGCAAGGAAACTGTAGCTGAAGTCTATGAGCTACGCAATAAAAGAGGACACAAAAGTATCAGAAAGACTCGTTGAGAAGATGGTTCCTATAGGATATGGAAAGTGATGAGTGAGGGGAAGTGGTGATTATCATGAAATACATAAAACTGTTGAACTCTTTTAATTGAAAAAAATTAAGCATCAAAATGTTTACAGTAAATCGTCACAGTAGAGAAGACAGTAAGCAGTAACAAAGTACAAGATGCTTCCTAGATGCGAATAGAAAATGGCAAGAAAGTCTTTAGAATATTATAAGCAGTAATTTTGATTAAATTTAGAGTTACTATCACAGAATTGACTATATTCCTCATCTGGAAAACTCGATGACCTCAGTACTGGCAATGGGAACTCTGGTGACAAGTTTATAGAAAGGAAATAGGTCAACAGCTTTTATATAAGTTTTCTGTTAACTCAGAGGCTAACTGGTGGGGAGAACACATGGTAGGAATGAATACCTCTGCCTCCACTGTTAGCTTCACCCCAAACCCACTGTGGTGGTTTGAATGAAAATGGCCCCCATGGGCTAATAGCGGGTGGTCTTCTTGGCTTTGTTGGAGGAAGTGGGTCACTGGAAACCAGCTTCGATGTCTCAGAAACTCAAGTCAGGCCTAGTGGCAGTCTCTACCCGCTGCCTATGGATCCAGATGTAGAACTCACAGCTCCTTCTCCTGTCCCACATCTGACTGCATGCCACCATGCTTCCAGCTGTGAAGAAAATAAACTAAACCATGGAACTGTAAGTCATCCCCCATTAAATGTTTCCCTTTGTAAGAACTGCCAGGTCATGGTGTCTCTTCAGAGCAATGGAACCCTAACTAAGACATCCACCATTCTTCCTGAAGTCTTGGACTCTGCTGTGCTAGCTTGCTCAGAATTTCTTCCAAACAACTACAGTTACAGCTACAGGTAACCAGAGAGTAGGAGGCAGGGCTTGCACTACAGAGTGGATGATAAAAGAAAAAGGAGGAAGGGAGAAGAAATGGAGGAGCAGGAGGAAGGAAGAGTAGGAGGAGCTGTGGTGCACAGCATTGACCCTGAGAACTTAGTGCACACACACACACACACACACACACACACACACACAGACACACACACACACACACACACAAACACATACACACACACACACACACACACACACACACACACACACACACACACACACACACACACACACACACACACACACACACACACACACACACAAACACAAACACACACACACACACACACACACAAACACACACACACACACACACACACACACACAAACACAAACACACACACAAACATACACACACAAACACAAACATACACACAAAAACACACAAACACAAACACACACACACAAACACAAACATACACACACACACACAAACACACACACACACACACACAAACACACACAAACATACACACACACAAACACAAACACACACACACACACAAACACACAAACACAAACACAAACATACACACACACACACACATACACACACTGCATAAGAAGGGCTCTGCGTGTGCAGCTAAGGTGCTCCTAAAGAGAACCGCTGAGGTGCGTTGACACCACTGAGGTGTGTTGACACTAGGGACTGTTTCTAGCATTTGGGATACAGTCTGTGCTCTCCTCAGGAACAGCAGCCAAGTATTCATGAGATCACTAGGAGAGTAAAGAGCATGAAAACAGGTAGCCCTGTGGACATCAGAAAACAACCAGAAAAACTGGCATGAAAAACAAAACCAAACCAAACAAACCAAGTCAGGCATAGCAAGAAGATTGGTCAAGAAGCAGGGAAAACCAGCCCCCAAAGCACACACAGCAAAAGAGAAATGTTTGCAACCTGGACTTCCAAAGAGGTCAAAGCGTAAAACAACAAAAATTTGTAATTGTGACACAAGCAGTTTGTCTTAGAACACGTAAATAGTGAAACCATGAAAGACAAAAGACACCACATTTGGAAAAGAATGGTATGGGTGAACCGTGAAGAACAGTTACATTCCACTGCCAAATCTGTGCTGTGCTTCTAACTTGCGCTCTACAGTAGACATTGCTGTCCCCTTTCTTACTTTGGAGACATGATTTATCAGTAAGTAAAGAAAGGTCTAAGAAAAATAAAATCCCAGTATCACATCAGGGCTTCTTTAAATATAGAGCACATGTATAAAGTTGAAGCAAAAATATCTCTTTTGTTCATTAGAAATGCTTGAATCAACAAAATATTGTCACATAAAAACATTGCTATAATTATAAACAGAAAATAATTGGAAGAAATAAAAATCATCTTGGAATATTGACCACAATTAACCCAAAATTGTAAATATTATTGCAGCTATATAAAAAGTCAGATTGTCTTCACGCTAAAGGTAAAAGCCCAAGAAAAATGCAGAAGAGACATTAGCTTGTCTTGGGTTTGACTTCTCAGTTTGCCCTGCTTCAATCTTGGTCATGAATGAGCTCCCAGCAGCTCAAAAGTCCTCTTTGTGAGCAGGCTCTGTCCATCTGCACAGCTTAGAGCATTTGCTCTCCTCACCACAGAGTGGCCTGTTGTTGGTCTCAGCCATAATCACTGAGCCCAAGGCCAACAGGAAGAGAGGCCCGCCCCAGTCACTGACCCCAGGCCACGGGCCAGTGACCTAATGTCTGACCTATGAGTGAGGAAAGAGCTAAAGACTCTCACTCTGATTGACTATGGTTCTGAACTGAGAGAATAAAGCTTCCAGATTCCAAATCCCTTTCCTGACTACACACAGCTGGTCCTCCATTTTCTTGAGATCTGTGTTACACGGTCTCAACTAAACTCCCAACAAACACACCGAAGAAAAATAAGCGTCGGCATTGACCATGAACAGAAGTTCTTCTTGTCATTATCCCCTAGTCAATAAAGCTATCTAGAAAGCAATCATATTATATTACTGCAAGTAACTTAGAGATGTTTCATACATTGAAGATATATACAGGCTGTATGCAAATATTGACCACTTATATAAGGACTTGAAGCACCCAGAGGTCTTGATATTTACAGGTAGGTCTTAGCATCAACCTCCCATGATACGGAGGCATGAATGGACCACATGCTTAGCTCAATTTTTCCCCCCAAATTATTTTGTTTTATAAATCTGAATATTGTTAAGTCCTAGATATTTTACGTAATTACTTTTGAACTGGTTTTAACAAGTTGCATGTTACGAGTCTGACAGATTGTTCTAAGTTGGTGGTTGTCAACCAGAGGGAGTTTTGGGAGACACCGATTCCTGCAAGTAGAGAGCAAAAGTATGTCCAGTGGCTTAAAGCCAAGCACAATGGTCCGTGAGACAGTCATTCAAAGCACAGAATTATCTCATGGAAAACCCCTACAGTAACAGCAGCCCCTCTAGCCCCAGAGCCAGCCCCCTGATGTAACTACAGATGCAGTGCACTGTTTGACTAGACTAGCAGCACAAGGCATGTGGGAAACTGGCATTCTGACTGCTGCCAGATAATGTAAGTCATGCAACCCAGAAGTACAGAGTTGACCACTGCCCTTTCAGGGAAGTGAATTCACCTAATGTAATCAAAGGGTGGGAGAATTCTCTCTCCCTGCCTAAGAGAGGACTGCATGGTTTCCTTTGTATGTTCTCTCCCGTGAAACCCCACATCTTTGGGAAGTTTGCTGTGACACTGTACATGAAGTTCCTCTGCTTTGTCATACCTCCCACTTCTCCTGTCTTGCTTGTTTCTTCAGGGTCTGTACTCTCCAGAAGGTCCTACAGTGTAAGCTTCTGGGACCAGGGAGATAGCTCAGAACATACATGAAAAAAGCTGGGTGTGGTGGCACATGCTCGGAATCCTAGTGTTGGTGAGGCAGAAACAGATGATAGATCCCCAGGACCCCAGGCCATTAAGCCTATTTGACAAGTCCCTAGCCAGTGAGAGACCTTGTCTTGAATCAAAAAGAGGGAATGAATGAAAGCTTAATAAATAACATTCAATGTTCTCTGACATCTACATACATATATGTATCTGTAGTATCTACACACATGTATATATTTACATACATAAGTATGTGCATGCACAATGTAGCCTGCTGTGTACACATATGTATGAGCATGAACATGTAGCCATACATATACACATACACATACAACATACATGTATACATATATATCATGTACATATACACATTCATATACATATACATATATGCATATACATCATATACTACATATACATCATATACATATACATATATGCATATACATATATGCATATACATCATATATATATATATATATATATATCTCACATATACACAGGACATAAGATTCTGACTTGGGCCTTAGTCTCTCTGGCCATACCAAGCTAAGACAAAAGTGCCCTACCTAGTACAAGAGGCTAAACTCAAACTCTTAGAACGCTAACTTCCAGTGTATTTAACACATCCACCTCTGGATGTGCGACAATGTGCAAAGTTGCCTCCCAAGTGGACAGTGCAGGATTGGTCTTGATAGTTCAGCTCACAGTTAACTTCTAGCTGGCACCACGGCCTTGGCCAAAGCCTGGTGCCAGGCAGCCTCCAGGATTTGTTCTTTATAACTAGGGAGGATGGGGAACAGGATGTGAGAGAATCGAGGAGGAAGGAGCAGTGGAGAAACTTATGAAGGAGGCTAATGGCAAATCAGCCCTCTCCCCCGCAGCAGGAAATCCTACTGCTAATGCTGTCCAGCAGCTCTGGAAGCCTAAACAGCATAAACGAGTAAAGGTGTTCGCTGATGGATGGGGCTTTCGATTCTCTGGCAGGTAACTGAAGGCAGACTCTGGGACTCGGCGCACCTGGAAGTCGGTTCAGCTCACAAACGCTCCACATTCCTCAGCTTGGCTTCATTACGAGCCACCACCTGTGTGTCTGCTGGCTTCTGCCTCGGATCTGTCACAGTGCACCCAAGAGTCACTTCTAATTACACAAGTAAAATAAATAATTCCTCGAGATCTCCTGACCCTTGGGTTTGAGAGCCGGTGCGAGAGTGGTCCATGCTGCTGATCACAGAACTGCAAATTGCTTCAACACTTCTGCTAAGTAATTACTTAATCCAAGAAGGGAAGCCTGAGGGGTATGGAGAACCGGGTGGTGCGGCTCCGTTTTAATTAGTGAAAATTGTAAACTACAACATGTCTCCTGCAGACACTCTGGTGGAAGAGACTGCTACACGTTTAGCAAGAGGTATTCTTTTGCTATTAGGCTATGGAATGTAAGCAGGACTGGCCTGGCATATGTAAAAAGTTTTGGTTAATTTGGCCAATACTCCCCCCCCCCCCGCCCCCTATTTTTGTTTTTCCCTACTCCGTTGACAAAAAAAGACACCACCTCACAGGGAAGCCAGCACAGACAATGACAGGATCTGGGATCCTTGAGAGAACCCAAGGAGTACAGAGGATTCTCCTCAGGTGTCCTGCACCATGCCCCCCACTAGAACAGCATCTAAGCGAGATCGACTTCTTTATGCTAAGATCGTGGATCAGAGGGAAATAATTGCTGGCTACAATACCAAGCCTACAACGACATAATCAATTCAAAAATTCCTAATTCAGAACATACGGACAACATCACTCATCCACTGACTTGGGGACACTCATCATCCTGTTTGTGTGTTTATTCAAATGCTGCCCGAGGAGCATCTTAATGAGTGGAGAAGGCCAGCTAAAACCATGGAGATTCATGTTTCTATATGGTCCTGCTATGCAAAGCTGCTTTTGGTTCTTAAATATTTTCAGCATGTGAAAAGCACTTTGGCCGATGACGGTAATGGGCAACAAGCAGCTTCGTCCCAGCCTCTATCTGAGTAATTATAATGATGTGTGTTGTTTAATGTGTCAGTAGCTCCCTGCTTCCCAGTAATTCACTGGTTGGTTAGATACCTTGAGGGATACACGATGCCTGAACTATTATTGTATGGCTTCAGACTTCACAGCTGAGCTCACAGGCATCCTTTAAATGTTATCAGCAAAAACTGTTACCTCCAAGTGGGCGCAGAAAATTGTCTGCACACAGACGAAGACTGAACATTCGCGAGTTACAGGAAATAAGAGTTCAAAAGTATCCACTACGTGTTTAGATTTTTTTAACTCCATTAATTAATATCATTTAAGATGAATTTTTACAAAGAAATCTTAGTTGGAAGTTTCCAGAAGAATCAAGTGGCTACAACAGTTCTGTGTATTAATAAAGTTGGGGTCCTAATTCTACCAAGAGCCAAGAGCTAAAGATCACTTATCAGGGTCAACCTTGTCATTCCCTCCCAGTCAGACTGGAAAAAAATCAAATGAGAAAAAGTAAAATTACTGCTTGCACATAAGTATTTTAAATCCTTAATGGCACTCTGGGCACTTTGTAATTGTTTGAAAATAACTATAAATTGTTAGTCTTGAGTGTATAGAGATGTGAGAAAAGTTATAATTCACAAGAACTTGAGCTGCCTCCGTGACTTTACTGTATTTTAAAACAATATAAAGGTAATAGAATTGACTATAAATAGATTATAAGTAGAGCAAAGTGTGATGTTGTCAGACATACCTCTTGAGCCAAACATCTAAAGTCCCTGTAACTGTAACACATGGGTCATTCAGATGGCTGTTGACCTTTGCCCTGGGAAGGAGAGAGCAGACTCCACACACATGTGTACACTTCGGCCCAAGCCGATGTCACAAACAACCTCCACCCCGCCCCCTCATATATGATAAATACGTAAAAAATTTAAACCCAACTTTTGTAGCTGTTGCTTGTTAACAGACATGGTTTAGGTTGCTGTTGTAACTTTTACGCCGTGCACAACAACCTAAATTAGCCTTGACTCTCTGCCTCTGAATCGAATACGTGGCCCTCGACGTTGAAGTGAGCACAGGTTGAGTTGTCTGTGATGATGATGATGATGGTGCACTGTCCATCACAGTGACAAGATGCCCTGAAGGTGTCCAGTGGCATATCTGATAGCCCCACCCCCACGAACGACCGCCTCTCATTTGGCACATCTGTGACATCACTTGCCAACCTCCTTCCATTACAACCCATGCTTTTAAAACCTTAAGGCTTTTGTTTTAAATACACCTGGGGCCCCGCAGCTCCTCTCTGACAATCTAACGATCACCCTGTTACCCTGATCCACCAACAAGTAATGATCGTTTTCCTGCTTTGGTGTTAGCTGGGAATTCAGTGAGTCGACTTCCTAACAAATCTGGTGCATGCACATCTCATAACTACCGTCACCATCACCACCACCACCATCACTTCGACCGCCACCACCGCCGCGCCCCCACCCCCTTGGTTTAGGCTCACAAATGGAAGCAGGCCACCTTTACGTAGTATGGGGATTCTGCGATTTACTCAAATTCTATACTTGGACCTCAGGCAGGTGACATTTCCTCCTGCAGACAAGAAGTCCAAATATTTGTTCAGAGGGCTTTCTGTTTCACTACTCCAGAGTGGGGTCTTAGCTACAATAAATCATATTTATAAGGGAAAGAGCTCCTGGCACCACAAGATCAAAGTTCCACTAAACGTCCAACATTGGGTTCTGTTGCTTCTTGGCTGTCACTGACTATGAACCCAAAATACGAATTACTACTTATGACTAATGGCTTTTTCAAGAAGTATAAATTCTGTTCTGAATTGGTGGTGAGTGACATTGGATATCTCCACTGAATTCAATATGTCTATGGCAATTTTATTTGACTCTGGGTAAGCGGTTGGAATGTCTGCGAAAGAAATAATAGCCAACTCTTGTGCTTGGTCAGAGATTGCTTCCAGGTCTTCCGTTGGGTACCAACACTCCACAGAAATACAGGACCTTGTATAAAACAATGCAGTGATTATGGAGAAGCTGTACACATCCTCCCATATCCTCAGACATCTCAAGATTACTTATATTACCTGATATAATACAACTCTATGGAAATAGGGGTTTACAGTACTGTTTAAAAACAGTGAACAGGGGTCAGTGAGAAGGTTCAGAAGCTAAAAGTGTCTGCCACCAAGCATAACTACCACAGCTGTATTTCTGGGACCCAGTAGAAGGAGAAAACCGACCCCCATAAATTATCCTCTGACCTCTACACACAGGCATGAGATGGCCCCATCACATGTTAATTTTTTTAAATTAAAAAAAGATTAAAATGAAAACCATGAATAGAAAAAAATGGCCTTTACATATTCAGTACATATGCAATTTTTTCCAAATGTTTTCACTCCATAATCTGTGGTCATCTGAGGACGTGGAGCCCACAGACATACAGGGCCAACCACAGAGAGCAGGGAAGCGCTGGGTGAATTATTTGCCTCCAAAACTGAGACATTCATTTTAATCAAGGCTCTAGAGTCTGGATATGCCCAGTGAGAACATTATTCATGACGTTTTAACATATACGCTCTTCTTAGATTTTACAAAGTGGAAGAAAATGAGAAGTTTGCCTTACTAGACAAGAGTTTGCGGGGGTCGGGGGAAGAAAACCCTGTAGGAATTTTTGTAACGTCTTAAGTAGGTTTAAATAATCCTTGAAATTGAAGCAAAGGTACATTTTATAAAACTCATCTTTCTCTCTCAAGAGTCCCATTCAGGAGAGCATGTGTGCAAATCCTAGGCAATATATGGCTGCCAAGTGAGGCGAGGGGCCCATCAAAGGTTTAGCCAAGTTCTTTCTGAGTTATGCCCTGTAACTTCTCTATTTTGACTGTTTCTACCTCTGTAGCACAAGATGAAGAAATCAGGTGTTTTCCTCTATGGCTTCTTGAATGGGTGGTGAACAAATCTGGGGATATCTGAGAACAATAGAAATGTACTGCGCCAATCACTGTACTAAAATTGCATCACTGTGCTTCCCGACTGTCGATGCAACTCCCTTCGTGACGTAATGGAAGCAGGGAGGTGTTTGCCCCATTCCCTGTTTTCAGAAACCTGCTTCCCTTGTTTCTCCTTTCAACTTCCCTCCACTTTTCTCTTGAGCCGTCTGTAATGTACCTCAGTTGGGAGTATGTTTGGGGTTCACTCTTGGAAAAGACAAGCTATATAGCGTTAACATGCTATATATTAGTGGGAAGGAGCCCCGTGGAGCTAAGAAAAAATAAACAAAAAGCAACAGATACTGTGGGGGCAATGAAGCGTGGCAGTAACCTGGGTTGTCACTGTGATGGAGGAACCCTCTGAGGGAGGAGAGAAAGTGGATCGATGTTTCATGGAACTAGATAAACGATTTGGGCAAAATTTTCCACCAAGGTCTCTATCCAAAAATAGCCTTAACTTCTCAATTTAGTAAGGTGTGAAGTAAGCAGCCATTATTTATGCTTTGGGACGGCCATTTCTGAGGACTCTAATGAGGGATGATGAATTAAAGAGATCCAGTTCTTCAACGAGTTGGTGTTTCTTCTCAAGACAACCCAACATTTCCCTGAGAGACTGAATGCACTGCGGCAACCCTTGGCAATGGCTGCCTTCGGAGTTGGGTGACACCTCAGCACTCAGGGTTGCGTGACATTCCAGCAATGGCGCTGTCAATGCCTCTTCCGCCTACACTCTTGCTTGTAAATCCTCCCTTGTAAGGAGTGACAATTTTGAGTGGATTTACTACGGCTCGCTCACCATCATGGGCTCAAGAAATATTACCGAATAAATACAGCAATCAAAAGCAAGTACTCGTGAGAGAGTGGGAGTATTTATGAGTTCCCTTTGAAAATCCCGTATCTTTCTTTTGCTTCGTGGGTTTTAAGCTGTGGTTCTTTCTCTGACCTATGAGTAGGAAGAGATAATCAGACTACACCAGCTGATTTCAGAGCCTGCATCGTGCACCCAGGCACAGGCACACACGTCAACGGTACACTTAGTCATAAAAGATTCACGAATCCATGTGATTATTTATGGTTCATCCTTTGCTAGCTTAAAATATGGCTATGAAATTCCCGCTCCTGTGGACATAGAGGACTCTCAGGAGTTGCTGTATGTCACATTTAAGTTTCTATGAAGGAGATGTTATTTCAGCCCCGTGCCAAACTTTCCATATGGAACAAGACAAAATGAAACCAAGTTGTGACTCAAGCTCATCTAAATTTTGGCTCAAAAAGCATCACGAGATTATATACTGTAGTATCCACCATTTTAACGGACTTTTAACGTTCTCCCTACCATCTCTGTGTGCACTCACTGGAGTGTCCATGCACACCACTCTCCACACTCACATGCAGAGGCTTAGCCTGTCTCTTGACCCCTCTCTTGGGCACGGTTCCTAGCCACTCTCTAACATCTTCTTTCTTGCCGGTGCCATGCTCAGAATCATTTTACTAAAAGTCTGATGTTGGCATCCTCTTATATAAAACTCTGCATACACATCTCTTTCTCTCTCTTTACAGGGCCCTTTTAATTGTCTCACTTGGAACGAGTTCCCTCGTATGGATTTATTCCCAAGCTGCGTCACCAACGTCATCTACTGTTCCATTCACTTACTGGGTGCTTCCTGATACACGCAGTACCTCACTTCTACCCAGATGTGCTCCATAGTAAGTCTTGCCCTGACATCGTTTTTACATTGCTTAAAATTTCCTTGCCTGTATTCTCTCTGGCAACTTTCCCGAGCCAGCCTTCTCCAATTTAGTGAAGATTGGCTGGCGATGCTGTCAGGGTGATTTGTTCAGCATCGTTTGTTTGTGTGCTCTGTGTTATGACTCAAACATTAATACAATATGACATATATTTGCCTATACCGCCGTCTCCTTTACTTGTTATAGCCTGTCTAATCTCTGAGGGCAAAGACTACACCTTGATTATCTTTGTGTGTCTGTATATTTCTATCTCTGTCTATCTTCTCCCCCTCCTTCTTTCTCTCCCTCCCTTCCCTCCTCCTTCCCCCTCTCTGATCAACTGTATAATGCCCAGTGACAGCTGAATAAGTGAATTTTCTAAATACGTATTCAGACCGAGTTGCAGCCTTTGACTAAGTTGATCAGACTATTGTTTTTATAACCTTGGAGAGTTAGTTAAACTGAATCAACAGATAAAACTATATGGCAACTGAAACCACCCTGATATTATATATAAAGTGTGCCTGTCTTCCTTTATTTGTTTGCTGTTATATCTTAGATATATATATTAATATTTCCCTTAAATGTAAAAGAATAAAACAGACAAATCAAAATATTTTCATTTTTGTTACATCCTGTGTCTCTTTGGTATTGTGTAGCCACAAGAGTTACAAAATATACTATTTATAATTTCACGAGCTATCTGAAAGCCATGTTACTTGGACCCCTCATTTTTGTGAAGGTGGATTATTTATGATAGACACATTCACCTCTATGCTCATTAGAGACGTCAATAAGATGAACATTAGAGGATTTAGTGTTTCAGCTATGAGCATTAATTCAGAGCAGAAAAAAAAAAATCTATCATCTTAATAGAATGGATTGACCTGCAAGGATCATACATAAAACTTGGGTCAATAATGTTTTATCTCCCATAGGAGAAAAATGTAAGCAAGGAGGAAATTAAACTCAAGAAATGAGACTAGTATGATTAAATTATTAAAATTGCAGATACATTTTTACTTATACAATATTATGTGTAATTCTTCAAGTAGAAAATGGATTCCAGATCTTTCTGAACATATTCTGTGATGGGCAGTGCTTACACTTCTTTCCCTTAAACACAGGGAGAGAACTGAGTTTATTACACCCAGTGCAGGCTGTACAACTCCCAGAGCATTTCAGGGATGACTGCCGCCTTCCTTGCTGCTTATTCATGCGTAAGCAGTCCATTGATACAAAAGTAACACTGCCTTCTGAGTAGCGAAGGGATTTGAACTCATTTCCACCTCTTGTCAATGGACACACCTTTTATTTCCAACACTAGCCATCAAGCCCAGGGCCTGGTATAAGCTAGGAAAATTTTTGACCACCCAGCCTGACGGCACGACCCTTTTTATGTAGATGGATAAGAATACCATCGAGTAGATTTAAGTGTAAAGGAGTGAACAAAAGGAAAACTTAACTCAAGATTTTAATTAGACTAGACAGTGTTCATTAAAACGAATACAACACAATGGTTTATTTACTTGCAAATGACCTTTGCAGAACTGCCTAGAGAAGGTAGGAAGTTTTTCAACACTGAGTGAGAAAATGCTCTCTTATCAACGGTGTCCAAATGTACTTTATGGTAACTCCTGTAGACTTAACTAACCCAACGTTATTCCTCTATGACCGCTGTGAGAACAGACCCTCGGAGGCCAGCTACTGCTCTCTAGTTGCTGTATGTATCACAGACATACACTGACATGTCCTACGTGAGAGTTCCATGAGGAAAATCACAGTTTCTCTTCTCATTAATGTGTCCTAGGTGCCGTGGTCCATGCCCAGTAAGTTATTACTGGCCGTGTGCTTTTTGCTCTGTGTTCCAGACTGCTCACTCTATATTTAATGAGACTGTGAATCCTACCAAGGTGGTCCACACACTCTACACTGCATCTCTGCCCCTCTCTCCAGCAAGAGGCCATGCGGGCAGCACCAGCAGGCTGACCAGGAGGTCAAAAGCGTCACCACACAGGCACCTTCAGGAGTAACGCCAATTAGACAGCTTGTTTACCCTGACTGTCACCTCCAGGCTCTTGCCTGACTCTCACCTAACTTCACTGACTTCTAAACATTAAATCCATGTAATAATAAACATTAATTATAATGAATGAATAAATTAATAAATTAAACCGAGCATAATAAATACCAACGAAAGCAAACATAATACAATAGACTGAATGCTTGTGTCGCCATCTTCCGCAATTTTATATGCTGTCACCCTAATTCCCATATTTGAGGTGGGCCCCATGAGAGTCCATTAGGTCATGAGGGTGGAGTTCTTATGAATTGACTGGTGACTTCTTAAGATCTGCTGGGCACAGACATGAGAAGGCAACTATGAATGAACCAAAAAGTCAACAGCTTCCACCAAGAATCCGGCCCTAGTCACTCTCTGACCTCACATTTACAGGCCCTGGGTTCTCTGAAACGAATCCCCACTGCCTTACAAACTCAATTGGCTGCATTTAGCTATGGCAACCTAAGCTACAGTATAGACCACTTTCCCTCATTAGAACATAAAGAGAACCACGTGGAATAAGAAACAATGATCAAAGGTCAAGACCTTCAGCTTAATGGCAGATCCCCTGCCTGGCACGCACAAGAGCCGGCACCACATGGAGGAAAAGGAGCAGGGAACATTAAAAGGCCCTAGATCCACGTTCTTCACTTACAACCTTGTCCCAAGCCTTTCTAGTACTATGTCTTCTTCTCCCTTTAAAACCCAGTTCTTCTGATAAATATCTAAAATACTACTGATACTCCATAAGCTTAAAAATCAATGATGGCCCCACAACTTGAAAACAATATACGCAGTGAAGAGAATCCATTTCCTGCACACGAGGAACACCCAGGACACTGCTATGATAAGGCCACCACTTTCACACTACACAGAAACAATGTATGGAGTTACTTGAGGTCTCTAGAGACAAGGCTTCAAGTTGGCCTTGCCTCTGATGGAGAAGGTTCTGCCTTCTGCTCATGCTCGGCCATCTGATCTGCCCCATGAACCCTTTCTGGAAAGGAGGAGGAGCATAAGAACAGAATGAGTCACAGTAGCGTGGCCTTATTCACTCCGTTAGTAAGGTCTCTCACGGTCTGGGTGTGGTCAGGAAGTCCCGGGTTGGATGTTCGCTCCTATAAGTGCTGATGTTAAGGAACATCAGGAACTTTCACACATGCAGCCTCGTAGCAGGTTAATAGGCCTTTAGGGATGAGCCCTCAGAGGGAGTTAACACAGTTCTGGCTGCTGGGGCCCTAAGTCAGTGGCTGGACTCCTATCACACCATGTGGTTTCCTCCCATCCACATGCTTTTGCCATGATATTGCTCGCCATGAGAGGGTGTAGCCAGGAGGGCCCCTGTCAGGGCTAGCACTGTGTTGTCTGGATGCTCAGCCTCTGAAACTACGAGCTAACTAAAACTCTCTTCTCCGTAAGTTATCTGGCCTCATGTGTGTTGTTACAATTATAATAAAAAATAAATGATTAGATACATAAGCAGGCCAATAAATGAGTTTCTCCAGAAGAGAAGGACTGGTGGCTTTATAAAGCCAGGGGAATCTTGAGGGGAGAATATAAAGAGAGGGCTTAAAAACTCATTTCTCTTCAAGAGATTAGAACATGACGGTCTAGTTAGAGGCATTTTCAAACCCAGCATGGGCTGCAAGCTCACTTCCTTTATCCACTTACCATACAATAAGCATCTGTTGTACCAAGTATTGTGCTGACGGGTGGTGATACGAACAACAAACAATAGAGTTACAGTTGTATCCCCACAGAGCTCCCAGCGTAAGAGAAGAACCAGATACTTCAACAAGCGAATGCATTAAAATGTGATCAAATAGAATGAGGTTAAAGCACTTGGCAGGAACACAACTCCACGGGTAGGAGTTAGGGCAAGGAAACATGCCTGAGCCATGTCTAAGCTGGGCCCTGAAGATGAATTCCATCAATTTAAGCCATTCTACAAATCCACGGCCTTACCATAATCTGATCCCCCGTGCCTCCCATGCGTCTACATATCCTGCACACAACAGACTATAATTCATCCTGATTTGAATCCACCTTGATTATACCACTTTGGCGCAAGCCATCTTGACTTTCCAATTAATGACCATATTCCTGTTTGACCCGTTGGCATACCAAAACCCAGAGTCCTATTCTCTGTAGAATAAAAAAAATTACTAATTTTCTTTAATGTGGTTAAATTGGATAAGGGGCAGCCTAGGATGTCCCAGCACTGAGAGTTGCAGTGTTTCAAGCCCTTCCTCTGCTAGGCAACCACTAAACCTAAAGTAAGGTGGGGTGGGGGAAATTCAAATCTGCATCATGGAAACCCCATTTTGGGCTCAATGGTTACCACAGTTCAATGGGCAATGGTCTACAGGCATGGGATGTTTCCAAAAGGTGAAATAAACAAGGCCAAACTTCAAAGTGTGGAATAAGCAGTTAGCTCATAAGCTGCCCTAGAGGCCTCAGCATATACAAAGGCGTTTTCAAAAGCTCCTTGCATATAAAGGTACCACTAAAAGGTCGTAAAAGGGGACATAGTAAATGCCATGCAGTGAGATGCGAGGTATTTTTTAATAACTTATTCATATAGTCAGTTTCATATGATAAATATTGTTTGGGGTACATTAACCTACATTAAAGCTGAGGATAATTTTGTTATATTTGAGATGATACAAAGGTGCCATTTTTAAAAAAAAATACTTTTTTTAAAAACAAGAAAATTAGTGATGGCTTCTGTGAGCTTCTCTCTGAGCCAACCAATTGCAAACCTCAACTGGCAAAAAACAAAACAAAACAAAACAAAAAACAAACAAACAAACAAACAAACAAAAAACCCCACCAGTATAAAAGTTCTAACTCTAGAGAGCTAGAGACCTTACCCAAGTAAGAATTCAGTAGGTTGCAAAACATGTCAAACGTATGTTCGCTCTGCTTAAATCTTTTATAAACTCAAGCGCTTAATTACTGCCAGCCGTGATTGTTACATGTTCATCATTATAGTTTTTAGTGATGTAAATATCAAAAGCTGAGAGATACTATCGTGCCATCAGGAGGCTAAACTCTGACTGAGGGTGGCACTGTCTCTGACTCAGTACCAGAGTCAGTCAGGTAGGGAAGAAGGGGAAGCCAGCTGAGCAGCAGCTCACCTCTCAATGCTTCCTCTATGGTCTTGCATGGCAGGTAGTGTCTCCTGTCTCCAGCTGTGAGGATGGATGGCTAGCAAATGCCAGACCCCCTTATCTACCTGGTGATGGAGTCCTATGTGTAGCCACTCTGGTAGCAAGCCTCTCTCCTTTGCATCAGAGTCAAGAGGAAACAACTTAAATCCAGTGCTGCTGGCCGCTTAGTGACAAGCCAGATTGCCTATCCTTTACACAGACCATCATCTCAAACTTAGGTATGCAGTTCTAGTGCCAGGAAAGCCTATGGAAGATTCTAGAAAATTCTAGAAGTTGCTATTCAGAGCAAGCAAGCTCATAAAGAAAATGACACCAGACTTCTAAGATTACAAAGTAAATAGTTTGTATCAAATCCAGACCTATGATTTTTATAGATGTAGTGTCTTTTCACTTGAAAACTGGGGCCTGAGAATAAACTTACATGACTCAGTGGGTGTCCCGTATGAAGCCCTAACCATTAGTCTCATTTAGGAAGAGGGTCTTTGCAGACAGATGTAAGTAAAGGTTGTGAAGAGGAGACATACGGTGGACAGAGACACAGAGACTAGAGTTCCAGGAACCTCCAGAAGCTCCAAGAAGCTGGGAAACACCGTGCAGCCTCCTCATGTTCAAGTCAGGGAGGGAGTAACCTGTAGTTCTATGAGAAATAAATGTCTGTTTTAAACCACTGACACTCTGATAATTCTTCACAAAAGCCCAAGGAAGCTAACAGATATGCCATCTACAGACAAGCTTCCTGATCCAGACAAATGAGCGAGATCAAGCTCCAAACTGGGAAGCCATCTTGCCCCTGTGCACACTGCGGATGAAATGTCCGAGTTTACTGGCTTCAATAGGAAGTCCCATCTGTGCTAAGTGGGCACTGAAAACCTTGTTTTCAATGTCTGCGGAGTGATGAGCTGAGGGAGAAAATGCTGAGGGTTTAAAAGGAAACCACCACAAACCCTAAACAACATCCTACAGCACCGTCTCCCCTACCTGTGCATTCAGGGACCTCGGATAAATAAAAAGAGGACCACTCAACATTATAAGAGAGGCCTTGCTACTCCCAACAACCAAAGTAAACCACCGTGTTTCTATGGACCGCTCTTCTCCTTGGAGCAACCTCCATCCCTGGGCCACTTCCTCTCCATCTGATGAGGACCGTTTCAGCCGAAGGCAGTGGGCACCATCTGCTATCAATACTGTTTGCACACTTCCCAGCCAGGACGGTCCCCCCGCCAAGTTTATCTTGTGAGTTAACAGGAGGTGACAAGCCTGGTAGAGCAAGAATTCTCCCTGCCTGATTGATTCAGCCTGGCTAACCAGCTCTAGGCTAACAAGGGTGTGCCAGAGCTCCCGACAAAACATTTTTGAATAATTTAAAACTCGAGATCATGATTTGCCAGGTAATTTGATACACTGTGTAATTATGGCCCTGGTTGGATCTGCTTCTGTGGGTCCCTCTACAGCAAACATCAGGGACTACAAACCTCCTGCTCTCTAAATTAACCAAATAAATTATGGCAAAGGAGCTGGGGGACACGTTAACCTTCCAGGGGTCAGAGACCCTGAAGACCAGGCTGGCCTAAGCTGGCACACTGTGGATAGTGCTTTAAGGGTAGCACGTATGAATAAGAGAGTGAGTGAAACGCAGGTAAAAAACCGACCTTTCCATCTTTGATAAGTAAAGGTAGACACTTACATTGCAGAAGTCTGAATTGTAATGTCTTGCCGTAATCTGGTTCTCTAAGTTTCTTCTCACCGTTCTGGTAGTTTCCGTCCTGTCCCAGAATCAGCCTCATGCCAATTATTCAAATGGAGTAGCGCAAACACAAACATCTGAGACATTCTTTTTTTTTCTTTCAGAACTGGGGACCGAACCCAGGGCCTTTCGGTTGCTAGGCAAGCGCTCTACCACTGAGCTAAATCCCCAACCCCCATCTGAGACATTCTTATGAGGAGGAACTGCCAGGCGACTTTCCCCTAAGGATTCAAACCTCAGAAACTTCTCGACGTCGTTAGGTAAAGGCTTATGATAACATGTGGTTCAAAGGTTTTGTGTTTTATAAAGCATGGTCCTTTATCTTCAGTGGGGAAAGGTAAGGGGAAAAAACGATGGCCAGAACTTTTCATGTATAGCCTTGCATGGAGAGGACAACGAATTAAAGACGGAGCCAAGAATCCTGACTGAAATGTGACCTTGCATTTGTTAGCTGTGATGACGGCGAAGGGCAAGTGGATCCCTCCAGGTCTCCATCTTTTCATCTAAACAATGGATTTCAAAAGACCTACACGACTTATCTCCCATGAGTCTTCAGACTGAAGTCAAATAAACATTTTATATATGCGCATATATATACACACACATACACGCAACAAGACTTAATAGGAATGCACAATGCTGTTCACTCAAACAGCACCATTGAAAGCAATGGCCTCTTTTTGAGCGATGCTGTTCTTGCGCTTTTTAGAAGGAAACGAAAAGGCTCTGACTGTAGCTCAGAACTAGAACAATGGCCTAGATCATGCCAGGGCCTGGGTTCGAGTCCTGACATTCTGAAGAGCCAAACCGGTAAATTTGAAAGGGAAAAGAATCATCTAAAACATTTAGCAGATTTATCTGCTATCGGGCACAAGAATGCAGATCGACTTCCTGTCTGAAGGCACTGATGACAGGAAGAGCTTCAAACAAGTCCCCACTCATTCAGATAAGTCAGCATCTCTCGGATTCCTCCCAGCTGGCAAGAGAAACATCCTCTACCCAGTCACAGACAGCCCTTCTTGCAAACTATGGGAGCATTCCCCTGGCCCCTTTGTACCTGACAGGACAACTGGTGGGCAGAGATGAGGGGTCCAAAGCCCTGTGCAGTTCAGGGATGCATGCCCACCACATCCTGCACCGCAATCATCCGAGACTCCTGCTACACATGGGAGATCCCAAACATTTGTTCCTCATTGGATTTCTCCGGAGTTCAGAAATCAAACCCCTGCTTAGGAACCTGGCATTCCTGGGTAAGGGAAGGTAGTTTCCACGTGAGTGTGTAATCATTTATCCCAATTTCTCTTACACGGGTTATTAGAAACAAGCAGCCATGGAAACATTCCAACATTTGCTGTATTGACAACCTGTATGTTTCGGGTTGTAAAATCTCTGTTTTCTCACATCTCCACCCAAACCAAGTCTAAAATTCTTTCAGCTGTGTTTCTGTTAATGTCAGGACTTATGTAGGATTTAGGAAATCTGGGAATTTACTAGAAAAGTCCAAATTGTCTCATTTTTAAGTGGCTATTTAGAAAATTCAGTTGGTCAAGAATTAAAATGTAATGGCAAATGCTTCGCACCTAAAATCAATAGGGTTTTCCATGAGCAGAGACTGCAAGGCAGCCTATTATGAAGAGATTTGCATATCTTAATCATTGTTTCTAGGGCTTTTATCAAGTAAAGCCACACTGCAGGGAGCAGCACCATGCTGTCTGGATAAAATATTCACGCTCCTCTAAGTATAGATAAAGGTCAGAGGCATAAACATATCCAGATAGGCATGGGGCTTTTCTGGAGTAAGGCCTTCATCTTAATGTGTCTTGAAATTATCTGGAGGACAAGAACCTCAAGATGATTAAAATGCAAGCAAACTGCTTTAAAGGTTAATTAGAAAGTAGACACCAAGGATCCCAATATCAGACTTTTGGCAACCTTGTCCAGAGTAAAATAGATTCTTGATCGCTCAACTGATTTTGGTTTGAAAGCCAAGTGAGAGGTCAAAGCCCTTTTTCATAGGGTTTAAATTCTCCAGCTCATTTATTTATTTATTCAGTAGAATGTTCTAGGTAGCTCACGCTAGGCTACTCGTTTAACTACCCCCCCACCTCTGTTTCAGTTTTTATTATCTGTAAAATAAGGCCATTTAATGGGACCCACAATGCAGAATTAAATAATTGGGAAGTTTGCTCATGCCAAGGACTTAGGGTGATGAAGGTTTTATATTATAGAACTCCGAGCAGTCAAAAATTCAAAGTCACATTTTCTGTTAAAAAGGCTCTCACTGTGATTTTTTTAAAAATCAGCTTCAGGCTAGAGCTCATTACAAGTGCCAAGGCCTCAGTTTGCATCCTTAGAACCCACATTAAAAACCACCCCACAGGGCCATACCACTGCCAGCCCAGCAATGGAAACAGGGCA
This sequence comes from Rattus rattus, assembly GCF_011064425.1. Classification (NCBI taxonomy): domain Eukaryota; kingdom Metazoa; phylum Chordata; class Mammalia; order Rodentia; family Muridae; genus Rattus; species Rattus rattus. The sequence continues at coordinate 29,019,930 of NC_046156.1, forward strand.
AGCGGAAAGGGCAGATCCTTGGAAGCTGGCAGGCTAGCTAGCCTGGTCTACTTGAAAAAGACTCACACCAATAAGAGGCCTGATTCAAGCTCAAGTGAAATACACCCGAGGACCAACATCCAAAGTTGTCTTCTGACCCCCACACAGGTGTCACCATGCATGCACCTTCGTGTGAGTGTACACTCGTGTGTATGCACACAGACGATAGATGAGTCAATGCTTCTCAAACATAAGAGCACTCTCTCAAGTTAGAGTTTCAGTGAACAGCCGAAAGCTTGCCTTCTGTTTGTAAAGTACAGCACTGTTCTGACGGGCGCAGCGGTGGTATAGAGAGGTGGCACCTTGCTGGTATCCCAACATGGAAGACGCCTGAACAGAGCCAGTGGCTCCTGAGAAAGGTCTGCTCTGAGTTGTTCTCCAGGAAATACCTCCTTATCAAGTCATTAAGTCACAGCATGTGAGCAACACCGGCCTGGAGCTGCTCACCTCCTACCTAATATCCAGCAGCTCTCACTCAGGTTTTCTTGAATTGTGCACGTGTTTGGGGATGGTGTTGTGGCGAGGCGCCCTGTGAGAAGACGAAACAACCTACAGACCTTCTCGTCTGAAAAACGTGCACACGTGTGGCTCTTTACACTCAATTTCACGCACTTCCGAGGCCACTATTTGGTTTTCATGAGAAGTGAAACACTATTTGTCCACAAGAGCAGCTAAGGAAGCTAATGTTGAAATGCTGATTTCTATAAAAAGATAGATCATCTATTAAAATATTGGTATTATATTTCCAGATTGAAGACAAATAGAGCTAAGTGTCTGAAAGGGATAAACTACACTGTTTTTAAAATTTTTGAAATTGACAAAAATTATATATATGTGTGTGTGTGTAAATATATATATTCATCATCTACAATATATTCTACAACACATATACCTTAGCTAAACTAATCTAATATACATATTACCTCATATTTTTGTGGAAGAACCCTTGAACACTATTCTTTTAGCAGGTTTCAAGTGCACAGTTCACGGCTATTAACTGCAGTCACAATGGTGTGAAACCGATCTCATGAGCCTGGTCCTCCTAACTGAAATTTATATTTTGGGAATCGCCTCCCGAACGACCCTCTCCCCATCCCAGCCTCTGAATTACCATTTTACTCTGGTCACTTAACTTCCACATAAAATCAAGATCATGAATATCATTTATGTTCTTGAGTCTGCCTCATTTCACCCAACATAGCATCCCCCAAATTCGGCCATATTATCGGGACTGCAGACCTAGGCCCCCATCACCCTGTTCTGTCTCATGCCCCAGACATTCTACAACCTCCCAAAATGGTACCACCAGTATGGGACCGAGTGTTCCAACACAAGAGCCTGTGAGGGACACACTGCATGCAAATATGACAATAGTGGTTTCATTTCCTTGGGACACAGATGCGAGTGGGACGGGTAATTGTATGGTTGCTCCAGTTTCAATTTTCTGAAGAAACTTTATTCCATTTCCTGTAACTGGCAATGGTAATTTACATTCCAACTAAGACTGTATTATTTTCAAGGCTCCTTGCTGTCTTCAACTGTTAGTGGAGAGAAGAGAAGGGAGGGGAGAGGATAGGAGAAGAGAGAAGGAGAGGGGAGAGGAGGGGGGAGGGAAGAGAAGATGAGCACAGCAGAATAGGCATTATTCCTCAGCACTAAATACAAGAACCCAAGCACTAAACTAATGGTATGATTATACTGAACCCATAGATGTGTAATAATTATTGAGTGGAACAGCCTTCACATGCAAGCTGGGTTACATGTTAGTGGTAGAGTGTGTTTAGGGGCCCTAATTTCTATCCCCAGGACCAAAACAAAACAAAACAACAAAAAAAAAACAAAAATAAATAAACAAGTAACACCAATATCATCTGTTTTAAAGAAGTTACTATTACTGTTTTAAAGTAAACATCTGATAAATATGATCCAAGTCTGGTCAGTTTTCCATCTCACAAACGCCCTGACTTAATACACAGTATTTTTTGGAAATGTATAAAAATCCCCCCAATTAAATAAGACTGGAATGACAGACATTTTTTATAGAGCGCCTTTCTGAGCAAGTGACTTAGGTCACAGCCCAAAACTATGAGAATGAGAAACAGATTTAGAGCCCTGGTGTCCACCCCAGCGGGTGCCAGGACAAATTGCAGACTTGTAGCCAGGAAACTCTTCATGTTCTAAGAGGAAAGACTTCCTATTAGCCTCTCAAGCTTCATGCTGCTTTCCTGAGAACTATAAAGGTCACAGCACAAAACGCTGGAATCGGCCCCTACTTTTTGCCAAGCCTTCCTTTGTCCTACTTAAGGGCTGATCGTTCCAAAAGGTCTTTTTGCCCGTGCTTTGGGAACTTAAAGAAAAGACTGTCCTATTTGGTGTCATAATCTCCAACCATTAATATCATCATATATCAAACCTGTAGGAACGCCTACCTCAGTCACACAATGACAAGAGAAAAACCACCCACCCCATCCAGAACCATAGACACATTGTTTGGTTTCTACCAGAATCCCGGTCACAGGACAGTAAGGACCTGATACATTACTCCTACTCTTCCTCCCACAAATCTAGCTTGGGGGCGGGGGGTGAGCACACACAATGACAAACCATGAAAAACAAGAGAAAGAAACAAAAGACGTCAATAACTGTGTACCCGTAGAAAATAACAACAGTAACCCTAGAGCTAGCTTTCTATTCCCCACAGCGCTGGCCCTGGAAGCAGAGAGTGAACAGCCGTGATTGGCACAGAAGCAACATTAAGGCTGCATCTCCCGTGCATGCCTGCCTACCTGGGCTTTCTCTCTCTTCCTCCTCTTCCTCCTAACGAGTTCAAATATAAAACCCTTCCTGAAAAGGCTTCACAGAACACACGCAGGTTTTCACTTTTCAACTCTGTGGAAACCAGAACTGAAATGAAGGCCTCAGATTCTCTGGGCCTTAGAAACAATAGAAGCCAATGCAAAAAAAAGAAAAAAAGCATACAGCACACACTAAAGCAGCCTTTGCCCCTGGAAATAAGTACTTAAAGCTAAAAGCAAAAATGTTCGAGGAAGGTATACCATGCGTGCTGCTTTGTCTGTTTCCCTGGATAGGCTTTAGCGACAGCTAAAACATCCCAAACAGCGTTGGGATTTCCAGTTGAAATGGTTTGGGATAGCCTGGGTTTTAACCTTAAGATATTCACGAAGCCCATCTTACTAATACCTTTAAAACAGAACCCAGACTTTAAAATCAGATTGAGCTCCGGAAACTCCTTCCAAGGTCCTTTTCACAAACCTCTTCGGAAGCCAGCCTCGTGACGAAAATGCTGCAGTCTAAGGCTCTTCAGCCCCGGGGAACACAATGTTATTATTGTCTGGTGCTTTAGAGCTGGGAGAGCAACGTTATTCTTCCTGGCTCTAGGTCTCATGGCTGAGCAAGCGTGTGGCTCTGTTCCAGACGGACATTTTCAAGGAATTTTGCTTACAAGGAAGCGCTAAACCAGGTGCTTTAATTAACATTCATGTTTACTTTGATGCTAACTGAGGCTAAGGGGTCTACTGGCAGAGGTGGACTCCCACTCCAGTAAATCTGAACTCCCTCCGGAGAATTCCACTCTGGGAAGAGAGCGAGATGCATTAACACTCCATTAATATCTTCCTTGGAAACACTCATTTATCTCTTCATCGTTTCCTGAATCTGCACTGAAAAGCTCGGGCTGGCATCAAAAGAAAGGAGTCTGTCCAGGGCGTAATGAAGTGCGAGACACCAAGGTAAGAAGAGAAGCTGGCCCGCTGGCCGCGCTGGCTCCTAGCAGGGCGCACAATGGTACTCTCTATCCTATATTTAGATCCGAAGTCAGAGGCAGTGGCCCCGATTTAAGGCACAATCTGAACGACCTTCCACGTTCCGAGGCTGTCTGAAGAAGCCACTCGGAGCTCTATGTACTAAGTCACCATAAGCCAGCCCCTGAGGTAATTTCCATTTGTGGATTCTTTCCTACAGAGAGTGACTTCCTCAAAGATCTTTAAGGCCACAGGCTCACTTCCACTGCAGCAAACTTAGCCACGGTATTTCTGCCAACCGTCCCTGTGCAGAGATGAGGGGACCTGCCACTTCAGCAGGAAGCTCATTCCTAATTCAACAGCTCAGGCAAGTCCCAAGTTCCTTTCTTGGTGGAGATTAAGTCTTTCTCTGGGCAAACCCTGTGTACTTGATCCTGACTCTGCCCTCTGGGGCCTCAGAAAAAGATGACTCGGTGGGAAAATTTCCCTGGCGTAAACTGATGTGTTGTCCCACAAGGCAAAGTGTTGTAGAAAGAAAGCTCTGTGAGCAGAACAGAATCTTGTTAAGGTTAAGGAAAGCCATTTCTTTTAAAAAAAAAAATCATATTTTTGTTTATGCTGAGTATGCAACTAAAGATAAGTTTACTTCCTCTAAGATTTTTTCTTCTTGTAACCAAGGACTGAAAAATATTTGCTTATGATAGTTTTACTTGCGCTAAGTTACCAGAGTCCTTAGTTTAATTATGACCACTGTCATGCACCAAGTCCTTAACCCATAAACATTGTGTGGGGTGCTTTATGGAACAGTCCTGAGGCATAGCATGCCCATTCTATAAATAAGAACACGCTCAAAAAGATAAATACCTTCCTCATGACCACAGAAGCAGGAGGTGACAAAAAATTTCAAACCAAGCCTATCCAATTTCCAACCTAAAATCCATCAACTATACAAAACCAAATCTCTATATAGCGAAGAATTTAGATATCCCCCAACTCCTGATAACGAGACATATCTGTAGGTCTGTTTTCCCCCTAAAATTCATACACTGCAGCCCTAACTCCTCTCTCCCGGATATTTTTGTCGACAGGCCTCTCAGAAGGGTGGAGGTTAATTGGAAGGAGAGATGCCAACCAGCCTGCCCTTTTCCTATCATCTGAGCGTGAGAGGGAGTCAACTGCAAGCCAGGGAGAGATGACTCTTGCAACCAAACCCAGGGGACCTCCATCTGGACAGTTTCCGGCTTCCGGGATGGAGCAGGATAAGCGTCTGCTGTGTAAGCCACTCAGCTCACATCAACAGCCTGACTACAACGTAGGATCTTCCCAGCATTTGCCAGAATCTACCAAATACATGAGAGAACATCAATGAAGCCTCTTAGCCAAGACCTGCCCTCACTCTCCTGATCTTCCAGCTTCTGGTGGAACCGAGGAGAGACACACAGGTCTCCTCCTCCCAGCCTACTGCCTGGCTGTCTGCTTCCATTGCTTGAGTGGATGTCTCTGCAACACTGAAGGATCAGGCAGCATTGAAACTGGAGCTAGCAGCATCAAGAACAAAACCTTCGCTATATTTTGCTTCCTAATTATGTTGAGTTGCTTCCTTTCCTCAGACTTTTTTTTTTTAAATTTAAAATATGGGGGTAGGGTAGAGATACTGCTTAGTGGTTAAGAACCCTTGCTGCTCTTGCAGAGGACCTGGGTTTGGTTCCAAATACCCACATGAAGCCTCACAGTCATTAACTCCAACTCTTGGGGAATCTGACCTCCATTAGCACAAGGAATGCATGTTGTGCACACATAAAATAAATAAAATTTTTAAAGGAAAAAAATGCATAAATGGTAGAAAATTCCAGAAAAAAGAGACTTTTCTTCCTTTTCATTTGTATGTGGATGTGGTGTATGGATAACTATTCACATATTTGTGGGCTTGTATGTGTGGGAACGTGTGTGTGTGTGTGTGTATGTGTGTGTTGTATGTATGTGTATGTATTGTGTGTGTATGTGGTGTATGAACAAATGTTCACGTGTGTGGGCTTGAACATGTGTGTATGTGTTGTGTATGTGTGTGAACATGCATGTGTTGTGTGTGTATGTATGTGAACATGTGTGCATGTGTTATGTGTGTATGTGTGCTGATGTGCTTGTGTGTAGGCCCTAGCAGGAATCCCCTTCCGTCTTGCTCTAGATCCCCTGCCTCTCTTTAGAGTTACAGGTGAGGTATACCCACTCGGCACTTACTAGGTTCTAAGAATCTCAACTCTGACCCTCTTGCTGGCAGCGCAATCATTTTAACCATTGAGTCATCATACCAGTTGCCAGATTTAATCCCTTATTTTAGTATTCTGTATTGCCTATGACAGCATCCTAACACAATTCATAGGGGAAAAAAATGAAATCTCAAGGATCCAAGAAAGTTCTGATAATTCTTAGAAATAAAAAACACACACACACACACACACACACACACACACACACACACACACACACACACATCACCAAATACATGAGAGCCCTTCAATGATTGCCCCTTTCAAGCATTCCACACTCCAGGACGGTAGTCCAATCCACCCTCTGAAAATATGACATGACAGCTACATGGATAAAATACAGCCCTTCCCACATGGGGATGATCCTGGGTCCCTCCAACATGTGGGGAGAAGAAACATTTATATAATGTTTGTGGTCCAGACCTACAGAATCTGTTCCCAGGAGCTCATCTGATTAGAGAATGTTTCTGAGAAAGGCCAAGGTCATGAACTAACATCGCTAAATACTTCCCTGTCTTCTGTAGCCAAAAACTAGACTCAAACTGTGCTCATCCGTCTTACAAAATGAAACTATGATGGTCTACAGAGAGGGGTACCAACCATAAAGAATGAAGCAATGTAATTTGATCATCATTACAGAAAAATCCCTTAACTTACAACATTGTGGCGTTACTATATATAAAAATGTAGTACTAGTTCAATCGCTTTCAAAGCACTTGAAAGAAAAGAAGCTGCACAGATTAGTGTAATAGGATACTATCATTATTAAAAAATAAATAGGTCCTATGTTCCCCCTCCTACACACACACACACACACACACACACACACACACACGGGGTTGGGGGAGACATTTAAAGAAATCATTATCTCTCTCTTTCATCTCTCTTACAATAGTTCCTGAGGAGATTGGTTCCAGCATGTCCCATGGATACCAAAATACATAACATGCTCAGCTCAAGTCTCTGGTACAAAATGGCAGACTGAATGTCATCACATAAGCAATGAACTATCTCTCAATGATAACATCTAATGCAATGTAAATATTATATGTAAGTGACTTACCATATTCTAAAAGTTCTGGACATACTCAATGTGGATGCAATTTGTTTCTAACATTTTCAATCCATAGTTGAATCTGTAGGCATGGAACTTAGAGCGATGGAGGAATGGCTGCATATGCTTAACAAGGGTATGTGCTGAGAAATGCATCCTTAGAAGGCTTCACCATTACGTGACTATCAGACCCAGATCGTGCAGGTCAATCTTTGAGTGTGATCATTAGATGTTGGGGAAAGGTGATGCGGGAGGCACCCGATGGCGCAACACGGCGGAACCTCATCATTCCATCGTCACCTCACAATTTCTAAATCCTTTCCCTTTTACAGAGCTGCAGGTTTTGAAGGCAGCTAGGGTAACTTCAACAAACCTGGCATTTAGAGCTCAGAGTGGTGTCTTTTCATCTTCCCTATCACAAGGAGGCCCAGTGATAATCGGAAATCACAGCTGTAGAAAGGCGCGCAGCCTATCGCTCTAAAGAGGGCAGTCTCTTCAGCCTTCTCCTACAGGGTTGCTAACACACACCAGATCATTCTCCCAGAGCAGAGCAGACAGTTAGTTGCTGGTGCAGCACACAGAAAACGGTGTTTTCAATAAGCCCATAACCCACGCTTCTTGGTTTTGTTTACATTGGTTCCAGGCATTAGGAAAACAATTACTTTCACAGTAATTCAGTGATGAAATAAATTATGCATTTGCCCATTAGGTTGGAAAAAAACCACATTTCTTGTGGGAAACCAAGAGGAACAATACAAAAGGGAGGGTGGGGGAGAATGTGTGCTGTTTGACTGTGGTGACAAATTCAAATGACTGAGGCCACGATCCCCAAACTCTCATTTTCACTCCCTTGAGTGCCACGGAGATTTGGCACTTGTCACCCACAAGAAAGGAGAGCACAAAACACAGAGAGCTCAGCAGCGTCTGTAGACAACCGAGGGCTTAGCCGTCCATTGCATTCAGCTACATTCCCGCAAAGCCTCTCACTTCAGCCAATCACCTTTGGCTTTGAAGCCACGCCCATTTTTTTCATAAGGGCCACATTCAGCCTTCTGGTCCCTAGCCGTGTGGAATATATAGATCGAATATTCAGTTCCAAAACAGAAAGATTACAACCCGAAGCTATCACTGAATGCTCATAGCAGCAAGAACTGTGAGAAGCACTGGTGAATGCAGTGTTAGCCTACATTTTTAAAATCATACCAAAAATATATCAAAGCCAAGCAGGGCAGCAGAGGAACGCCGCCTAACTCCCCCCGGGGCCTGAGCCGCTATTCTACCAACTATCTGGAAGCACCGTGGGAGACACAAGATTCAATCTCTATGCTAAAGGAATTTATGCACTGAAACCAGAAACGAGAGTCATCTAAATTACTATAATCATGGGAGAATGGGACTACTTCTCAAGAGAAAATTAAACGAAATGGGAGTGATGGTCAGAGGGAAATTAATTCTAGCAAGAAGAATCCAAGAGCCTCCAAAGTTAAATAACTACTTGAGCTGCATCTTAAAGGGCAGATGGGGTGAGAAAGAGATGGGGAAAGCCACAACCAGCACAGAACCTGCCTAGAGGCGATCCCATGAGGAGGAGTCGAGATGGCAAACCTGGCTGGGACAGAGCAGCCTCTGAGGTGATGCTCAGAATTATCAACGTTCTATCTGCTGTGTTAGCTAACAGCTGTCAGGATGCCAGTGATGAGCATAAATCTTTCTTTATGTAATTGTACAAAATCTATTGGTAGGAGAACAAAGAAGAAAGCAGGGAGAAGGGGGGATTCAGGCAACAAGTAGAAAGTTTGATTTGAGCTTACCGGTGGGAACAGGCAGTGTTGCCGAATGGTTATTGTCTCATCTCCCAGACTCGTATATTGAATTTTAAGTTCTGAGTATCAGAGAATGTGTCTGTATCTGTCTGTTTGAGGGTAGGCAGAGATTGGTCTTTGTTTTTGTTTTAGTTTTTAAGGCTAATTAACTTTAAATGAGATCACTGGGGTAGACCTTAATCTGATTTGACTTGCATCCTTCTAAGAAAATGGAGCTTAGACAGGAACATAGAAACCGACCATGAGAAGACAGAAAGAGCAAACAGCCACCCATCTATCTACAAGGCAAGAACCTTAAAGGAACCAAACAGATGATACCTCATGCTTAAACCCCACCCCGTACTCCAGGTCCATGAGAAAACACACTTCTGCTGTTTTCAGCTACCATGTGTGTGACACTTTGTTCTGAAGTCCTTGCACATGAAGAGGAGCAGGGGTGGATCTGTGAGGGTCAGGGAATGCCAACTGACAGCAGTGAAAACAGGAAGTAGAAGCCATCAAGACTGGGTTTTTACTGCTGTGAAATCTTTGGGGGGGATGTGCACATTTAGAAAACATGAAAAAGCTTCCTTGAGGAAAATTAACTCTGTGTGTGTGTGTGGTGTGTGTGTGTGTGTGTGTGTGTGTGTGTGAGAGAGAGAGAGAGAGAGAGAGAGAGAGAGAGAGACAGAGACAGAGACAGACACAGAGACAGACACAGAGACAGACACAGAGACAGACACAGAGACAGAGACAGACACAGAGACAGACACAGAGACAGACACAGAGACACAGAGACACACAGAGAGAGACACACACAGAGAGAGACAGAGACAGAGACACACATACACACACAAAGAGAGAGAGAGAGAGAGAGAGAGAGAGAGATTGATTTGAGTTTTAACGGGACATATGTACACATTTATAAGTCTTTCTGTAGAGAATCTGTTGTTGGGGAAAAGACTAAACATTAGGATCACATTTGGGAGAGCAGCATCTCCTAAGGTAAACGGAGAGGCAGGGTTGTGTGAAATAGGAACTCAGGACTCAGCGATCTTCTCTGGCATGAAGGCCTGGCTAAGGCTTGGAGCACAATATGTAACCTATGGTGTCAGGCATCTGGGTCCTCCCAACTAGAAGACTTCAGAAGATCTCCCTGCCCTCTGCCTCTCTCTCTCTAGCCCCTTTATCCTCATGAAGAAAATCTTAAAGCCAGAATGCCTCCTCCCCAAGGGCAGGTATCTGTTTATGGGAGTTCGCAGACCATGAGAGGCAAAAGCAATGCACTATACTTTCACTCCTTAGCATGGCCCAGGCCCTCAGAAAGCATGGGGAAAGGGCTCGCCTCTACAGAAGCAAATCACAGAGGGGACTCCAGCAGCAGCTCTCCTTTACACTGTGTTCTCCTCTTGTACCAACTTCAGTCAGAGATCTCCACCCTCTCAGAGCTGTGTTCACCTCCCAAAGTAAGGATGCTAACCGTGACCTCCCTGCTGCTCCTGGGGAACGCCCACATTTGAGATCCAGCAGGCGCTAACTATAACCGTGTTCCCAAAAATTGAAGACTACAGCTTTGACTTGAGTCTTATTTCAGGGGCTCTCGAATGAGCCCTGGTATAAACCCTCCTTCAAGGGGTCAAAGATGGGTGTCTGGATATGATCACTTCGGGCCATCCTGACACTGGGGACTGGAGGGACTCACTAGAAAGGAGAAAGGATCGTTGAGACACCAAGACACTGTCTGTGAACAACGTTCACCACTCAAACCAGTTCCGATTTTGAGAATGTGCACTCTGTGACTATGTAAACTTATCAAAGACTTCTGCTACATCTGATTTACATTCCTTTATTATGGCATCTCATCATGTTCTGTGGATTAGAAGGAATGACAAAGCTAGAATAAATCATCGACTTATCCTACTGGAAATGTCAACAGATTGTAAACAGAAAAATTGTAAACAAAGGAAAAATTAAAAATGGATCCTTGTATACATATCTCATTTCTTTAGGGAGAGATTTTTCCTTCCACTCACTTCTAGGGACAGTACCACACACATCAAAAGTGTTCATGAGAATTATTGTATCGATCAAATCATCCAGTTGATTTGAGGAAAAGTCTGAGTTAAGATAAAGTTCCCTAACTCACTGCAAAAATATTTCTTGAGATTCCATGTCCAGAAGTCTTCCAGAGCCTGGGAAGAACATGAGGAATACAGAGAGGCGATCTAACCCGCACAGTACATACAGCATGAGAGGAGGAAGGCACACATCGGGGATTATATGCCCAACCACAATGGCAGGCTTGAGAGGCGCTACTTTATAAACGGCTTCCTTTGGCTTCATCAGAGCACCTGACCTATATATTGTGTTCTTTTGAAAAGTATGAAACCATGTGACAATCCTCTGACAATGGACCTAGTTCTCCCCGGCTCCCATGACACTTTATGCCAGGTGGCTTTCCGACTCCTCCCAGTGAGAAGAATGAGTCTTTCTCTGCGTCTTGTTTATAAGTATCCATGTATCATGGATACCACAATACTGGTAGGTGTGATTGTAATATGACACACACCTCTGTCAAAACATTGCTGTGCACATGTATGCCCGGGACAGCTGGCTTCCTTTTTCCTCCTCTCCCCTCCCCTCCCCTCCTCTCCTCTCCTCTCCTCTCCTCTCCCCTCCTCTCCCCTACTCTCTCCTCTCCCTCTCCTCTTCTCTTTCCTTCCCTTTCCCTTCCTTCCTTCCATTCCCTCCCCCCCACCCCCGCCTCTCTCATCATGAGAACATTCCAAGCTGATCCCACAGAGAGTCCCAGAGAGGTATGTGGAGCAGGGTAACACCAGCCATTTGCCCTAGACAAATACAGTCTAGATGTGCATTTCAATTGTTCCAAGGACACATGAGCTTGGTTAAACGCTTTTTATTTTGTCACTGAAATGTAGTTGCTTGTTATACCACATCTTAGAGTAAATACCGAGACTGACACAAGGACCAATTATATACATATACTCGTCTTAGTAAACCTCAATGTGCTTCTCTGGTAGAATAGGCCTTTCAGATACAGTAACGACTAATGCATTAGCAAATGCCTGAACGGATTGTAACAACTTCCAAACACAACAGCCTACGAAAGACATGCCCACTAACACGAGCTGCATCAAGAGCCAAGTCCCTTCCCACTACCATACTTCGCCAAAGCGAGGTTCATGACTTAGCCCTAAGACCTTGCTAAAATTGACTGTTTTCCAGACTGTCACATTGAGCAAACTGTGACACTCAGAAGCCGGGGAAAACAAATAAAATTTGCATCTTATTGCCTCCCACATGCTGTGATGTTTGCAAACCCACAAGCACCCACCAAGAAGCACTAAGAATATTTGCTTCTGAAAACAAACTCATAACAAGAACCGAGTACCGAAGAAAACTCAACTCAACAAGTTACCCCATATGGTTCTCATTTTTCTGTATTCTACAAAGGAAGTGAGTGTGGTGTAGGAGGCCTGGCTCTCAGCAACAGGGCTTCCAGCTCTCCTGTTTCATTTCATTCACACCGCCCAGCGCTAGCCTCTGCCTCTGAAACAGCGACAAAACTGGAGGAGGTAATCTCCTCAGTCAGGGGTGACCGCCCTCCAGCAGTGCATGTGGGCTCTTGCTTCTTTCTCAGAGAGGTCCTTGGTGGACCGTACACGGTATTCCAGGGCCAGCGAGCTGAGGTTACTGTACTTCCGTTACGGAGATCTGAGACGTCTGGCAACTAAGGAAGCTGAAGCAGCTGCCCTTCCTGTCCTTGTTAAATCCATAGTAAGTACGTAAGGGAGGTTCTGAAGTATGCTATCTAGGCAAAGTGAAATTTCTCTACTAGTCTGTAGCATATGCAAGAATAAAAATATTGCATGTGCTGTATCACGAATGGATTTATACCTGTGTGTATAAAAATATATTAACATGCACAAATCCAAATTATATTTGTTACATGCACCTGACTCTGTCACGGATATAGTGTATAAGAGAAAACATCTTTAATAAGTGCTTTTGGTCAAAAGTGATAAGCTATATGAGGAGAGTTGAATTAGATCAGCATAAAACTCAACTACACATGAGTCAGGACTTCAACATAAGATCCAATACCCTGGCTCCATTAAAGCATTGATTCTCAACCTTCCTAATGCTGCAACCCTTTAATACAGCTCTTCACATTGTGGTAAGTCCCAACCACGAATTATTTTTGTTGCTACTTCATAACTGTAATTTTGCTACTGCTATGAATCATAATGTAAATATCTATGGTTCCCAGTGGACTTGGGTGACCCTTGTGAAAGGGTCATTTGACCCCAAAGGGACTGTGACTTGCTTGTTGAGAAGCCTGTTAAGAGGTTGGAAACTGCTGTGTTAGAGGACAAAGCATGGAATATACGTTAATGTATGGGGATAGGAAAGGACTTCTGACAAGAACCCAACAGTGCAATCATTATGACATGCAATTAATAAATGGGAACTCATGAAAAGGCTTCAAAAGTGTGAAGAACATGTACATCCTACTACCTCTTCATTGGAGTACCAACAGAAATTGGGAATCAGTAAGGGAGTATTGATGGGGAGCTCAAAAGGAGGCTGACTGAAGGCAGGGGTTATGAAGGAGCAGGAGTTGGGGGGATAACGGAACAGTACGTGTAAAATAGTATAGGAGATGGGAAGACAGCAGAGAGGAGATAGCAAAGGATAAAACTAAAGGTCTTTGAAAATGCTCTATGGAAACCCACTACTGTAGAAGCTTCCTAAAATACAAACAGGTACACAGGCAGGTAAACAGAGGGACAGACAGACAGGCAGATTCAATGCAGTTATTCTGTAACAATGGGACAATGCCCCTAGCAGACACTATAAACTATCCAATCAAAGCCCATTTACAAGTATACTTTATCTCTTTTTAAGATGTGGCTCAGTGAGGTTGCAAGGACTCTCCTCCAGCAAATACTACCAGCCATGGTCTTTGCTCTTGGTGGTAAGATCCTTGGTGCTGAGGACGCCACAGACTGAGTGATGGGCCGTGGAGAAATGAAGCTGCTATCAATCTGGATGCTTATCCAGATTTATCCAGACAGGCTAGCTTTCTCAGTGCTAGAAGACTCTGTTATGCTACTAGAGGACAAAAGCATTCAACAATCGTATCCAGCTATGACCCCTCAGAGCTAGAACAACCTCTGAGTCAGCATGGCGTGCCCACGTGTGCAACAGAGCACTATCCAACAGCTTTTAAATTGGATTTAAGACCCAATTCATAACAGAACTCATGCCTGGTACTGTTAACTGGGCCGCAAACCTGTGACTGGCTAAGTCAGAGATCTAAAGAAAGAAAACCAATATGACTAATGGCAGCATTACTAAACTGCCCCCTAACTTCCTGTCTTTATATCCATAAAGCATTGTATCTCATATCCTTCATCAGATAAGCCTCTTCTTGCAGTGGGTGGTGATTAATATACAGTATTAATAGACAACTGATCAATTGGCAGATAATAAGGAACGGTATTCAGCTCTAAATGGGACATCTATACCATATCCCATCCCCTCAGGCTCAGGAATCATCGTGGAAGAGAGAGCAGAAAGCTCATGAGTCAGTTAAAGATTTTCCTGGACACAGCAGGGCTGTCACATACATAAACTTGAACACGCAGTGGTGACAGCACACACAAGGCCAGGCTATCCAAAGTATGAGCATGGCTTGGAGAGGAGATCATGGAATCCCACTCCAAACGAGGAGCTCTTAGCAACTGGAGGCTACTGAGAGCAGGCGAGCCAGTTTGCTTCAGGGATGCAGCCAATCTCTACCAGGCAATCTCTGCATGGCTACCCAATCTCTACCAGGTCACAGCACGATCATTTTAAACTTCACACTAAAATCTGTACATAAGGGCCAGAGAGATGGCTCAGCGCTTAAGAGCACTGACTGCTCTTCCAGAGGACCCGAGTTCAATTCTCAGCAACCACATGATGGCTCACAGCCATCTATAATGGAATCTGATGCCTTCTTCTGGTGTGTCTGAGGATAGCTACAGTGTGCTACTCATATACATAAAATATATACATAAAATAAATAATTCTTTAAAAATACATATACATAGACAAGATATATATTCAAAATTTTATGTTTTGTTCTCATAAGGGAACGCTACGCAGGCTGTTTCTCTATGGCCCATTCCACGAGGCCAACAGATGAGCCCAGGGTCTTTGAAGTCAGCTAACAATAACTGATTGAATGCCTAACAACCTGTAGGCACTGTCGCAGACTGAATGAGCTAAGTGAGAGTAATTTAACAGGTAGGGGCGTTACGCATCCTGCCAGAGTGTTTTGCACACTCCAAAGTCAAGGAACTCCCAAGTATCAAGGCATGTCATACCAGTGCATTCCAAGATCATGCATAGCGCATATGGACCTGCAACTGTCGCGATGGAACCTTCCCCCCACCCGCTACAGTCTCTCAAACAAGCTCCTCAATGACAAGGCTTTGTTTGCCTTGGATCGTGCATGGCTTCGAAGCAATGGTTCTTTGTGCTTTTCCCACATCAACACTTCCCTTTCATCTTGAGCCTTTTCTGTTTTATCTTACCCTGTTTTGTTTTGAAGCTGGACACAGGCTCTACCAGTGCTACCTTCTTTGGACTTGTGAGCCCCGGTGCGTGACCGACCGGGAAGGCTCTCTTCAGAAATGACTTGTCTCTTAGCTCCCTGCAGTACTTGGTGAGCACCACGTTACCTATTCACAGCCTCCAACACTGAGGCTCGGCTATTAACACTGCGGCACACTAATGTACAGTTATTAATACCGTGTTCAGAACACTCCTCTTCATCTCACTGGCAGCCTTCCTGACATTTGATTTTAATTCTCTGTAAGTGTTCCCTGGGAACACTTAAGAGGGGCGTAGAGAGAGGCGCTCCTTTTCTTCCCTCTAATTTACTGATCACCAGGCTAAAAAAACCTCACTGAACAATCAAATCTCATAACGGCGGCTCATGGAGTGTGCCGAGGCCATCGGGGAAAGGGATGTCACGCACGATGGCACCTTGACTTTCTTCTGTGCCCACGCTGGAGCCCGGCCCCCTCACGGAGATAGCAAATGTGTTGTGGCTACATCTGCTTCAGCTGCAATGAGAAATATTTCGAAATCCATTAAACTACTGCTCCTGTCATGCCCACACTTAAAATGGTTTACAGTTTAAATCCCTAATAATGCTGCAGATGTCTGGGCGCTCCCCTAAAGGCTCCTAATATGTACATTTGTGAAGACTCCGTCAGATCCCTGGGCTTAGTCTGGAACGTAAACCTGGCTAATAAAGGACGGCTCCGACTCTGTGCACCAAACACGCCCCTGCTCTAAGAAACTGTGCCCTGCAGGGACAGAAGGAGACACTTGACAAGACGATGGGGTGGCTGAGAATCCAAGCCTCGGAGGGGAGCTCGGGTCTCTGCTTCATCTCTTACTGTTTTCTCTTTTGGAGCCAGTTTTACCCTTGCCGTTGTGAAGGAGAACTACCCGGGACTTTTGAGGAGTGTGAAAGTCTTTGGTGAATTGATTCTAATAAAGATGTTCTAACAAAACGCCACCGTTGCTAACTTTAATTTTTTTTAATGCTAATCGGCAAAACTTAATGCACTCCGTGCGCGCCTTGCCTACCATTACGTGTATTTCTGGTTCGGAAATAGAACTGTGTGTCTGAAAATAGTTTTATGGATGGAAATGAGCTGCATTTGACCCAATTTTTCCCTCAAAGGCAAAGTTGGAATACAGGATCATTCTAGAGGAAAAAGAAAACGCCTATTAGTTCTCATAGGAATGAGCGGCAGTGCTCTGAAAACTTTCAATCCGTGTAACAGTGAAAACGAGGGCACTTCTAACGGAAGCCTTGCGGGTGGACGTCTGCTCTGGCCAGCTCTCGTTCCAGCAATAGTCTGACTATACTTCCTGAATCCTTACATGGTAGAGCAGTCAGGTGACTTGAGTTGGCCTGTGAAGTGGACATTAAAGCGACCGAAATCACATGGAGCCGGAAGCTCCGAACGCTGGTCCACAATGCATTGTGATGCTCTTCCTTTGCCATGGTCTCTGAAAAATGCTCAGGGTGAGAGATGTTCCCAGGTCCACACCATAGAGTAAGAGGGAGCAGAGGAAAGCCTCCTGCTGACCTTACAGAGCAGGCCTGAAATATCACCATGCACACTTTACTAACTTTAAGCTGTTGAGATCTGGGCTCTATGGAGTGTGGGTAATAATTTAACCAGACTGATATATACCTTCATACAGTAAAGGACAAAGCTTCCTGAGGGCAGATATGTCATTCAGTAATGGGTTACAATTGCTGGCTTATTCTGGGGCAGAACTTCTGAAATGGCTCTCCTCCCTCTTACACCCCTCCCACATCCCTGTCATCATCCTATACTGCTTCCTCTCATGCCATAAACACACACACACACACACACACACACACACACACACACACACAGAAAAAAAGAGAGAGAGAGAGAGAGAGAGAGAGAGAGAGAGAGAGAGAGAGAGAGAGAGACGCGTGCGCACCCATGCACAGACTGGCTGGTGCTAAAGCTTCAATCTTGCTACACACCTCCGAGGAAACTTGCTAACACTTCTATAGGACTTCTGGCTTCTAATCCACATGACTTCAAGGGGTAAATTCTACCCATAAGCCCTGTCAATTCCATGACTCTCTGCCTTCTTTAGCATCTTAATTTTTTCCCCTTTCCAATCTGATATTCTCGACAAGCCCTGACCCTTGTGGTTCCTCTTACTATGAACTCGTGTAAGCAAGGTCCTCTCCTCACACGTGATCTCAGCGTCCTCACCAGGCCCCTCCCTCTCCAGGCTCGCCTCAGAATTTTCTTGGGTCTGCTCTTCTTCACCTCACCCTAACAATGTCACCCACTTCCCAGCGTCACTGCTAAATGCTTGGTTCCCAAACCGCCTTCCTCAATGTGTTTCCTGATTATTCAGTTACTTGATCTCCTGGCCACAGCACAAGAACTACAAAAGGAAATGGATGTCTTGGACATTTCCTTCCTTCCAGCTCCGTAGTCTTTCATTCATAGTCTGAAGAGATTTCAAGTCTCAGTCTCCTTCTGCACTTAGCCCATTGACTCCATTCCCAAACCCTAGCTATACTCAGGGCTAACTTAACACAAGGCTCCAACAAAAGGAGAGAGAGAGGAAGAGGGGGAAGGAGAGGGGAAGGGGGAGGGGGAGGGGAAGGGAACGCCCACGTTTTGTTGAAATCTACTTCCATCAGCTAAATTACCATAGAACAGACTGAAAAAGTCATCCAGAAGACATTTTCCAAAAGTATAGGCTATTGAAAATGTGTTTGAGGTACGTTGAAGAAATTTTACTTTTCTAGAAGTTGTTTCAATCCATACGAAGTAAAAAGGCAAACCCTCTGAGGCAAGCATTCTTAGTCCTCTGGCTCAGTGAACCTTTTCTTCTCAGCACTCTCTTTCGTAATTAATGAAACATCTTATTTAATAACACAGTGCAGATACTATCTCCAAGTTTTACTATTTTTCAACTGGAATGTGTACTCACTGTGTGTTTTAAGATTTCGTTCCCTTCAAACAGTATGAGTGCTCCCCAATGCAAAGTATTGAGGAGCACGAATGGAAAAACAGACTTACGTGCATTTGTCCTTGTCAGACATATAATTCATTATCCTGATAATTTGGCTATAACATGAGACTCAACCGGATCATTAGAGCACACATTCCCCAGAAATAATATCCAGAAAAGAGATTGGGACAGAATTTTCCCCTAATTGAGTAAATAATAAAGACAACAAGAAGCCAATCACTGGGCGAGGAGGAGGCGGGACTTCCTGGTTTGAGAAGGGAAGAGGGAAGGCAGGAGGGCACTTCCTTTGGGACAGCAGGAGCAAAGTGAACAAGATGTAGGCCGGGTGGTGGAACCCACCAGGATCTACCACCAGAAGATTTCTAACATAGAATAGCTGGTGAGTTTAGGATGGTAGATTCTGCGCCCAACAATTGTGCTAGCTATCCGTTGATTCTAAACCAAGATTGTCTGGTGTTTTCCATTTTGTGGAGATTCAACTGAGCTCCAGCGAAAGGTAACTGCAGCAGAGAAAGGGTTGAGAGTGCGCCCCCAGCTAGCCATGGAAACTTGGGTTTGCTTCGGGGGGGTTAGTGCAGCTAGCTGCATGGGTCAGATGACTGAGAATGTGAAGAGGTTCCAAAGCAAGCAAACTGCAAGTTAGGTAGATGCCACATGGGATTAGCCATGGGGGAGGGAGACCGCCAGAGAGTAGCCAGCAATGGCGTGGGATGATTTCTTAATAATTAACACAATGGGTACTTAGTTCAAAACAGTGATGCTCAATCTATGGGTTGCAGCCACGTTCATAGGGGTCACCGTCAGAAAACACAGATTTTATATTATGATTATAACAGCAGCAAAATTACAGTTATGAAGTAGTAACAAAAAGAATTAATGGTTGGGGGTCCCCACAACATGAGGAACCGTGTTAAAGGATCATGGCACCGGGAGGCCTGGGAACCACTGCTCAAAGACAATCGCAGGATTTATGCCTCAAAGTAGATGACTGGATTTCCACCGCCTTTCTGTACTGTCAACTGGTGGTGTCTCGGCATCCATTTTCCCCTTGGTTTAGTGCCCAGTCCTTCACATTTTACCTGGGCAAGGACTGTCTGCGCATAGCTCATTTCCAAGCCTCTTCAGAAGTTAGGTCTGGTCACACAACTGTGTCTTGTCGACACAGCTTGAAATGTTAGCTTCTGGGCTTGTTCACTTTGAATTGGAGATATTTTCCACATCCTCCTGCTATCCCCACTGACTGGAAAATAAGAATAGTTGTCTGAGACCATAAAATGGAAGCCTAGATTCTAAATACTGAATTAAAAAAAAATAGCAGAAAGCTCTCCCGTTCTTTTTACTGTCAAACTGCCAGCCACTCTGACCACTCTCCTCGACCCCTGACAGAATATATTGACTTCTATATTGACTGTCATTGTAGTCAGAGTCCCTGTTGCCTCAGAAAAACCTGTATTCTAGCTAATAAAGTTCCATCTAACACGTACTTCAAAATATAACCTAGAGCCTCTTGACAGTAGAGTTAATTTACCAAACACCTTTTTCTTTAAAGAGCCCATTCTTTTCCCCGTAATTTTACATCATTTTTCTCCACACCGTCTCTGATATGACAGTGCTTTAAGTTTGGCACAATCCCAGACTCCATGACCAAAGTGCTCAGTCAGGCCGCTTTCCCCCTAGAAAACAACATCTGGTTCTGCTTCATGCTGCTAGGTAAGCTAAATCGTGGTTTATAGGGATTAAGATGATTTTAACTCATTTTTCAGAACAAATTCCTTTTCCCTCATAGTCATTTCAATTCACACACATACAAAAACACACAAATACAATACATTGGATACAATAGAAACGTGGCTTTCACTACGGTTACCATGATATAAAATGGTTACCACCCTCCTACGGCATACAAGGCCTCCATAGTCGAGCTCTTGTGTACCAGTAAAGTTCAGGTATCTATAAGGCACCATCACTACCTGGGAAAAAACCAACAATAAAACACCAGCATTAACAGGCTTTCTGCTTTTTTCCAGCTCCCTATCTTCTCTCCCCATAAAAAAGGAGATAATTACACTGGCCACAAAACCACTTCTCACTGATGTTAGGAAGATAAACGAGACAACCTGCATGCTAGAGCAGCCTGTGCTTTTAGAAGAAGCAAGGCTAGCCAAATTTAAGCTGGCACAACGTGGCGTAATGTTTTCCACGGACCGTCTGAGCACCCGAGAGGGTCATTACCTACAACAAACTTTTGGCACCAAAGGGCCACCTTTCTGACACGCATTTCATCTTGTGCACCCGACAACACTTTTCCATTAATTGGGGGGTAAATCAGATGCTGATTGGGTCATCTCCAGTCTGCTAAAAGGATCCAGATTTAAAAACAAAAAACAATAACAAAAGAAAACTTTCCATTTCTTGCTGCAACTGAATAAAGAGAAAAGTTCTCTAAATCATGGGGTTTCACTTGACAGGTTAACTGAGAGACCCATTTCAATCAACTTCAAATGTAAACCAGATTTGGCAAGAACCAGGGAGGGGATAAAGTGGGAGAAGAAAAGCCCCTGTGACCAACAGACAGCTCCCTCATGTCTACCGTCTGCGGTAATACATCAGCGACTCCAGAGGACGACCCAACCAGCCGAACCTGGCCTTGAACTCCACCACGAGGTTCTTCCAGTTGGTATTCCTAAGTCGTGTACAGAAACCTGCTTTTGGCATCTAATGTTGGAAGAGCTTGTGGACGCAAGAATTAATAGTTGTAAACAAAACAAAAAATTGCACAAAACGTTATCAATCTAGTCTGTTATCTGCACTTTGGACACCTTGAGAAGCCCTGTTTATCCTCAGGTTGGGGTTAGCTATCAGACTTCTCTGCTCTTTGGTAAAGCACCCAAGGGTTACTGCATTCTCTGCCGTGCCTCCTGGCAAGGTTGCCAAGCAAAAGAATCGGCAGTTGGAACAGGAGCTGCCTCTGTAGCCTGCTGGGTGTACATTTGCTACAAACCGAAGTCAAGCGCTCTGTATCCGACCATCAATTAACTGTGGGGGTGGCTGGGTGGGAGATGTGTCCCTCTCTTGGCAGCACTCCTGGAACAGAGATGTAGTGATGCAAGGTAAGAACACAGCCTGCTTGAACTGTAAGAGATCGTTTTGGGTCTGCTGTAGAGTCATTTGAAACTCCGTGTGGCTTGTCCCCAAGGCTCTTCTCCTTGACCAAATGCTTACGTGGTTCAGGTGTTGAAGGTCAGCTTTCAATAGAATTTCTCGAAATGGAATTTGGATCGCAAGGATTTGGAGACAGCTACTTATTTGTTTAGCTAATGTTGAAGGAAATAGAACTGACGAGTGAACCATTGTGCCAATGTGATCATTAATCATTTTGCCACAACTCTAAAATCTTTGCTAATCCTATTTCTGTGAAGTCAGTAACTCGTGACAATCCTTATTATTGTTCATTGAGAAATCACCAGGACATTTTGGGAGAAGTCATAAACCCCCAGGAATGTTTGCACACTTTATGATACATCTAAACATGCATCTAGAGTTATGCTGGAAGTCATTCTGAGCCGCATATGCTACCACAACCGTACTGAAGCATACCTTGTTGCAGCACTGTTCAAGTGACATGGTCACGGTGGCCACCAGCACTCTTTCCTCACAAGTGTTGGGATTAAGTGGGTTTGCTAGTGAACCCCTTTATCTACATTCCACCCAAAACCACTGGAAAGCCTGTCTACCTGAGCGAACCGCGCTTTCCTAGTGACGGGAAATGGACGGTCCTGTAGTTTAACACCAGTACAGAAGGTGACACACGTGGATTCATTCTGTGTCCCCTCTGCCGATTAGACTATACTGCACATTGCTGTGAGAACTCGTCCAGGGGAACAGTCAACTGTTGTGGGACCTGCACCTCATCTCCCATATCAGTCCAGGCAAAACACTGCATCCACAGGAAGAGCAGGTCTCACAGCGTGGCTAACACTTATGCTTTCAAATACCGGAAACCCAGGACACCACAGCCAATAAAGCCATGTCACACACTCTGCCATTTCCGCTTACATGCAGTCATTCACCAAACACAAACTGAGATGTATCCTCTCAGGAGATGCTGGACCGTGTGCTACAGATTACAGCCATCACCCTGAGCTTCTCCATCAAAACCCCAAGACCCAGGAAGAAAGACAGTTTTCCCAAGAAAACCAAAAATCTATCTTTTTCACAGACAGGAAAATGTTACGTGTATTTTGATGTCATCTAGATAACTAGAAACTTGGAACTTTCCCCAAAAGTATCCAGTATCATGTCCACATAAAGTAAAAATAAGCCCTCCCATGTATTCTTTTATTACAGATACAAAGAACAGCAGTAAATACTTCATTTCCCTTGCAGGGAGAAAAGGCACCCGTGTCCTCACAGCCTTCTGTCACACCAAGCTGGATTACCTGAAGACTAAGAGGCAGAAAACAGGAGATATCACACAGAGAACAGAAGTGACTCAAGCACACTGCTTCCTCCTCTGTTTTCTCCATTTTCACTGACAAACATAAACCAGGCTACTCCTTAGGATTGTATACAGCGCTGTGAGCACTGGGCTGAGAAAATAGGGACCTCCAGCAATGCCCTGAGAAGCGGACATTATACTTCATTACAGCGGCTGTCAGCACCCACCCTTCCTCCCGCTTCTCTGAGAGAACTTTGTGGACAGAGCTCTGCACAGGTCTTCTAGCAGGTACCTGTTGTTAAAGGCAAGATGACTTTGAATGAACACTGACAACTGTGTTTAACTACCTAAATGATAATCCGATGTGACAAGGGACAGTTCCGAAGCAACGGGTGCGTATCGCCCTGCACATACTCAGAATATGCGGGCGTCTATTTCGGTTTCCAAAAGCAGGTGAGACTAATCATATAACAATGGTGCATGGCAAAGGCTTTATTTTTATTGTACCGAACAGCTGATAGGAGAGCATCCCAGAAGGTAATGAGAGTTCCTGACATGCTGGGTTTGAGTGTAGCTAGTAAAACCATGGCGGAAGGAGGACTATCTCATCCAAGGCACACTGTCTTTTTCAAAAAATAAAGACATTAAAATGTAAAATAAGACAAAGTTTACCTACCAATATGTATTCTTATTCTTATTCTCTCTCTCTCTCTCTCTCTCTCTCTCTCTCTCTCTCTCTCTCTCTCTGATACCTGTCAATGGGATTTACTGTCTTTCAGAAAAAATGCAGGGTTGATGAAATTCACTCAAAGTGTTACTGGGAATGACATCATTAAGTCACTTTTGTTTTCTTTCAGAAGTCTTTGTAAAGGAAAATCATTATCCTTACAGTGAAAACTGCAGAATTCCCACACAATGTACCGAATACCGGGCTCAAAGCATGCTGTGCTCTCAATAGAAACTCTCGTTCTCGTGAATATCCTGGGAGACAATGTATGGCGCTTTTCAGACGTTAATTTCAGTTTTGTTACAGCTCAGTGGTGAGCCAATTTAGCAGAAAAAATGAATTTCAGCATAAAGGAAAGAAGGCATCTTAAAAGCTAAGTTTCTGCTAACGGCACAACTAAAGGAACAAAATGCAAGTTACAGGTGAGAGATTTAAAGCTCTACCTTGTGTCGACAAACTGTAATAATTTGCACCAAGATTCTCACAATTGCGTGAAATGCTCTAGAACCTCTAAAAGTCTTGACTCTTTCAAGGACAAGCTCTTTCTTTATGCCCCAGTTCTCAAAATTTTACTTCTATTCCAAAAGAGACCATGGTCAGACTTTAATATGGTAGTGACATCACTCTGCACATCTCTCTTCCTGTTTGTATTTCTAATTGTAGTAGCGTACACAGCATCAGGCTCTCCTGCTCCTCCCCACCATCCCGCAACCTCCTTCCCTTCCATGGTAAATTAGATTCTATTGCCCTCCCTCCTCCACACTCTTCCTTCTGGCCAGCCTCAACTAAAGCAAATTCCCGCTATCTCTACATTTTACACAGTAGACCTAGCGAGTTCTTCCACTGCCCTAGATGAATCAAACTTTCTCATCGCCCATTGGTAATAAAAATGCGTGTACTGACTCTAACTCTATATCTAGTGAGATGGTCGTCCTATTGCACTCAAGGCTGTCAGTGCCACGCCTGGCTCCAACTATTTCAACCAGCCCTGGGCAAAGCCCACCGTGGGGGAAGGAGATTCCTTTCAAATCACCTCCTGTTCTATCTACCGCATGTTCATTCAGGATCACTGGACTGGTGCTTACAGTAAGAGGTGATAATCAGTGTGGAGGAATGATAGGACGTATGGACGTTCTGCCTAAGCCAGCACTGCTGTCATGAGCATCCCATTCTACGAGCTTGCGATAATGTTTTTAAAATATTTAAAAAATTTTAAAAATATTTTAGAGATTTAATTTTAAAAGACTTTTTTAAACTTGTGTAACCTTTATGATTTAAAAACCCTTGCAGAGAAATAAAAATACCACGTACAAAAATAAGCCAGATCCAAAAATCTATATAATACAACTTAAAAGATATTAAGAATAACGAAAATGGCTCTTTTTTCTTTGCAGTGCTGACTTCTAGAGACACGCCCACTGATGCAGACCTTCTGACTATGCCAATCACTTCAGTGTGGACTTTTTGAATCTCCTCCAGGTTCCAGAGCATCCAGCAGGCTTCCACGTGCTATGGTCTCTTCAGCAGTTCAGGTAATTCTAAAGATAAATGGCTCTCTTTTGCCATGGCTGAACATGAAGAATACCACAGAGGTAAAAAGAACATAGGTCGCTGGGCAGTAGGGCACATGCCTTTAATCCCAGGACTGGGGAGGCAGAGGAAGGGGGCTCTCCATGAGTTCGAGGCCAGCCTGATCTACAGAGCTAGTTCCAGGGCAGCTAGGGCTACACAGAGAAACCCTGTCTTAAAAAACAAAGCAAAACAAAAAAATGAACAGGCAGAAAAGCATAGGTTTTCGTATGGATCATTTACTTGCTGTTGACTTGCCCTTGGAGAGAGCCTTGGTTTCCTCATCTAGAAAGTATCAGCTGTTTTAATATTTTAATGGGAAATTTCTAGTCATGACATACAAAGAGACATTACTATCAGGGAGCCGTATTAGAATAAAGAAGAGTAATGACCAGGATGTGTGGTGGCTCTCTCACAAACTACCTGTCAAGTTGGTGACTGGTTTAGGAGGACGATGCATTGCTCTCTCTAACGACGCTGCAGCCTTACCTGGCTATTCTTCTACACGGTGACAAACGACGGTAGGCCTCAGCATTTGGAGGCTTGCTTTGGCTGGACATCCAAGGAGGCTCCCCTTGGTTCCCCGAAGATGGTGACTATCTGCTGAGTGTTCCCCAGCACTGTCAACTGCTTCCTAACTCCAATGAGGGTTGACAGTCTCGAAACACAGATGCTGAGTTTCAGAATTAAGCACCCCCGATAATCAAACATTTGTAAGGGGAAGCATACACTGTTAACAGAAAATAGCCTCAAAAATACGATAGGATCAAATCAGTCCTCTGAGATATGAGAAATCAAGGGACAGGACAGGACAGAGTAAAGGAAGAAATTAGATTTCATTTTTTGATATGAAGAATGGCATGTAACAGTTAATCTTCTGTTGTGCTAAAACACCATGACAAAAAGCAACAGAAGGTTTTTTGTTGTTGTTTGTTTATTTGTTTTATTTTATTTCATCTTGTTTGGTTTACATTAATAAAGCACTATCAAGCCCATCCTGGCAGGGACAGCCTGGCAGAAACACTAAGCTGGATGGTTACATTTGTATTCACACACAGAAGGCAAGGAGAAAGGAAGAAGTGGTATGAGACTATAAAACCTCAAGGTCTGCTCCCACCCTGCTCCAGGGATGGACTTCCTCCAGAAAGGCTATACCTCCTAAAGTTCTGTAACTTCCCCAAACAGCGCCACCTACTGGAGAGCCAGTGTTCAAATCCGTGAGCCTATGGGGAACATTCCTCATTCAAACCACTATGTATGTCCCTGTCAGAAGAGAAGGAATTGTTTATAGACCACAGAATGCACAGAGAAGAAAGTTGGAAGATTGGAGGAAAAAAAGCAACACTCTAGAGTTCTCTTAAGAGAGATGCAGACCATGGTATACAATACTGAAATATTATAGCTCTTTATTTATGACTTTAATTTCCTTTAAACTTGGGAAAGAAACAAAAATGCTAACCTTCTCTACTCTTATTCAGTATAGTACTAGAAATGCTAGTAATAAGAGAAAGAAATTAAAGGGTACAAACAGCAATGAAGAGAGTATAATTATTTTTATTTGCAGGTAGCATAATCCTATACCTTGAAGACCCTATATCCTTCACCAGAAAACTTTTAGACCTGACAAATACCACAGCAAAGAAACAGGATACCAACATTATAGAGTCAGTAGTTTCTCTATGTAAAGATAACCCACTTGCTCAGAAAGAAGCCAGGGAGAAAGTTTCATTCATATTAGCTTCAAATATATATATACACATATATATACATATATATACATATATACATATATATATCCATAAATAAACAACCAGTGAGGTGAAAAATCTTTGCAATGAAAACTGAAATACGTTGAAGAAAACAACAGATGATAGTGAGACATCTAATACCCATGGACAGGGAGAACCAACATTGTAAAAATTAATTTTCAACATACTCCCTCCTCAACTCTTGATGACATTCTTTATAGATTTATGAAAAGTTATCCTTGGAGCTAGAGAGGTGGCTCAAAGGTATAAAGCACTTTCTGCTCTCGTCAAGGTCCCAGATCCAAGTCCAGGATCCCAGCCATCTGTAACTACATCTCCAGGGGACCTGACATCCACCTCTGGGGCACCAGGTAACACACATGGTGCACATAGATATATATAGGCAAAAAACACCCATACCCATAAAATAAAAATAAATGGGTTGGTTTTTAAGTAATGTAAAAGTTCACACAGAAGTACAAGAGACCCTATGTAGCCAAAGCAACTCTGAGCAAAAGGAACAATAGTAGAGGTATGACATATGTCATTTTTGTTATTCTACAGTGCAAAAGTATGTATGGCAAACCCAGACAATGGAGTAGAATAAAAGACCCAAATAAAGCTATACAACTACAGCCACTACATCATTCAAGAGTCAAAAAAAAAAAAAAAAAAAAAATTAGAGGGGGAAAAAGCCTCCTTAACAAATGGTGCTGGGAACTGGAAAATACATAAAAGACTGAAACTAGACCCATATTTCCACCCTGCACAAAAGTTAATTCCAAATGAAACAAAGACCTTAACTGAAGACCAAGGACTTTGCTGCTGCTGGGGGGAGAGAGGGTGGGGTGGGGACACACACACCTTAAGATAGAGACACGGGCAAAGGGTATTTGGAAATGACTCTAATGTTACAATACACAGTTCCAAAACTTGGCAGATATGAGAATACAGAAAGACAAAAAGCTTCCATAAAGAAGAAATAAACCAAGTGGCAGGAGCACACACCCTTAATCCCAAGAGTTGGAAGACAGAGGTAGGCGGGTTTCTGAGTTCAAGGCCAGTCTAGCTTACAGAGCAAGTTCCAGGGCAGAAAAGCTTACAGAGAAACCCTGTCTCAAAAACAAAGAAACAACAAAATAAAACAATGAAAGAAAAAAAGAAAGGAAGGAGGGAGGGAGGGAAGGAAGGAAGAAATTACCCTCAGCTTGAAGAGGCCGCCTACAGAATGGCAGAAAATCCTGCCAGCTACATACAGAGTTAACATGTAGTCAACATACAACAGAACTATCCGCACATCCATTTTATTGCACCACTATTCACAGTAACCTGGAAATGGAACCAGCCTAGGTAAGCAATATGTAGCCACATGTGGTACATACATGTACTAGAATTTTATTCCAGCATGAAGCCAGCGAAAGCATAGCATTTACAGGAAAATAGGTGGAGCTGGAAGTCACTGTGTTAAGTGAAATGAGCCAGACTCAGGGAGAAAGCACTGAATGTTTTCTCTCATAGGTGGAATGTAGATTAAAATCATGTATGTGTGTGGGGGGGGACAGGCTATCAAACTAGAAAGGGAATCATAAAGGAACGAAAGAGATTATATAGAGAAGAGAGAAAAGAGAAGCTAACGGGATTGTTATATGCATGATCATTATAGAACGAGAAACAGAGACCAAAGCGATCTATATTGTTTTATGCAAAATTTATAAGACTAAGCAACATCCTAGATTATATCTTTTTAGGAAATCTTATAAACAGTATTTTACAACTGTTTATATAATTATTTATATAATAATTGTATATATATATATATATATATATAACTAACAATAGAATATTGAAATAAAATCTATCACATCTATAACTCCAGTTTCAGGAGATCCAAACCCTTCTTCTGGCCTCCACAGGTACTATGCTCAAATGCACAAACCCACAACAGAGATACACACAAACACATAGTAAAAATAAAATATTGTAAAATATTGTAAAATAAAATCTGCCTGAAAAGTGGTATCTTAAAGAAGGGAGAGAGAGAGAGAGAGAGAGAGAGAGAGAGAGAGAGAGAGAGAGAGAGAGAGAGATAGGAGAATGAACAGTACAAAGGTAGCAAGAAGTCTACCATCTTTTCCTCCAGGAAGCCAGAGGCCATCAGAACTGCTTGATTTTGGAGTCGGAGATGGCAGACAGGGTACTAAATAAGTGTTCAGTGAGTGTCTTGGGACCCTTCCATCCATGGCTGGCACATCAGAGAGGAAAGACCTTGCCACTCTTTCTGGTTAAATCTGGTTTTCAGATTAGAAACACATGCCGTCTATAATTTTTGCTTTAATGCAATACTCAAGAAAACCTAACTACACCGTAATCTGCCTGCATCTGGAGTCTCTTCCCTCAGCCGGGTGCACTGCTTTTCGATCAACATTTAGCTCAGCAAATTCTTTACAGTTTTGAGGAACTTTATAGTTCTAGACGAGCTTGTAAATTCTTTGGCAGAGAGAGATTCATTCACCTTAGTCAAACAAAAGCTTGGGAGACACAGCCTAGGGGAAGTCAGGGCGCCAACTGAAGGGAGCCACTCAGCAAGCTCCATTTGTCTGCTACAAAACAAACACTTGTTTTCTTAAAGCACATGATTTCTTTTACATTTTATCCTCCACGCTAATGAACAAATCATCAAGCAAAGTCGAGTTTATACTTACTCTCGAGATTCACATCTGGGTTGTGCCGACCACAACACTGTTTTCCAGAAAAACAGTTCTGCAGAAGAAATCTTGGAGCATCTCCCCCCCCACCCCACCCCACCCCCCGCCTTGGAGCATCTTAAACCCAAGAATAAGACAATATCTATGCAGGATGGTGCCTGCTTAGAGGAAAAACTTTTAACATCTCTATTACTTTGATAAGTGACCATTAGTATGGTATATGTATATAGAATTAAACAACTAGTAAGTTATATTTCATTCTCTACCTTAAGACCAAGAGGAAAGATCCACATAAAGTTATATCTAAGCTTAACCATTCTCATGTATCTTAGAGTCACCTACTGGCTTTGTTATCCAAGTTTCTATTTCTCATCAGGACTTTCTAAGCAGCCCTGTAAAATGTGGTCCTACGAGGGCAGAGGTGGCCGTTCTCTTGATCAACATTGCATCGTATGACTAAGCACAGTTCCTGGGACATTGAATCACACCTGTATGTATTATTTAAATTAATACAACAAAAAATCATCTTCAAAGCTGTTGGTCCTACACTGTAAAATCAAATGTATATTCCCACTAGGTCTCTGCTTTACCAGAAACACAAAGGGCTTACAAACTTTATGCTAGCCATGAACAACTCTGATTCACATTAATATTTCCCCTCTGAATGTAAATAGCTGACCTCTCGCTAGATGGCTAATCTATGAATGTTCTGGAAGGGGGACAAGGTTTACTGAACTGATAGACAATTAGTTTCAGGGGCCGGAGAGATGGCTTGGTAGTCAAGAGCATGTGCTGATCTTACAAAGGACTGGAGTTCAAATCCCAGCACCCACGCTGGCAGCTCACAGGTGAATCTACTTCCCCCAAGGGCAGCTGTACCGATGCCCACAAACAGACTTACATACATACATAATTAAAATTAGATTTATAAAAATAGATTTAAAATTTTTAAATTAGTTTCAACTGAGACATTAGTTTAAAAAAAGAGAAGTGATGAAATGTCTGAAAAGTCATTCTTGTTTAAATGGAGTTGCACTAGATAAACTCTAGGCTTGGAAACATTGAACCTATATTTATAGTCAACAAATGTAGGAAAGAACACGGAGAATGTTAAAATGAGGAGCATCGAATGGTGCTGAGAAAAAGATTTATGGGGAAAGAAGTGAAGTCAAATCCTTACCTGAAAGATACAGACAGAATTGCAAATGGCTCACAGAGCAGCGGACCAGTTGCAAAGGACCACAGAGCCACAACTATTAACACTCTAAGGATGGAAGCCAGGAGCAAACCTGGAGTAGGAAACATCTTAGACATGATTGCAAAACCACAAGGACATCGTACAAAGCACGAAGCCATGCATTGCCAAAACATAAAAACACTGGTGCTTCAAAGGGCACTACCAGAAAATCTATAGAACTATACAGAACTCTTAAAGGTCTACAATAAAATTATGAGTAACCCAACGAACTGTGGGCAAAGTGTTTAAGTAGACATTTCTCTAACAATTATGTAAACAGGTCAGTGAGTATTTGAAAAACCATTCAAACCTTAGTACCCTAAGGATGCTAGCTGGGTGCAGTAACCACATGCTCTCCTGTTCCTGGAAACAGCCTTCTTGCTTACACTGCCACAGAATTAACAATGATGGTGATGATGAGATGCAGTGTCCAGGTTGCTGCATACAAAGAGATCGTAGTAAGCTGTCTCCTTCATATCTCATTGAAACGAGATTTGGATTTCATTTTGACATAGTTGAATGCTAATCTTATTCGTTCCTTTGATTCTATAGTAATGTTTTTTGAAACATGAAATATAACAACAACAGGTGTTTTAAGGACTGTGTGTAGATGTGTGCAAATCCAGTTTTGTAGATTAGTCTTTTAAGTATAAAGAAGGCTAAGGAGAATATATTATTAATATGCTAATTTACCTTCTAGAAGCACTGCAGGTTTGAAAGGTATGAAGCGGCAAGTGACTGTAGCATCAAGTGACTGTAGCATCAAGTGACTGTAGCATCAAGTGACTGTAACATCAAGTGACTGTAGCATCATCAAGTGACTGTAGCATCAAATGACTGTAGCATCAAGTGACTGTAGCATCAAGTGGCTGTAGCATCAAGTGGCTGTAGCATCAAGTGGCTGTAGCATCAAGTGGCTGTAACATCAAGTGGCTATAACATCAAGTGGCTGTAACATCAAGTGACTGTAACATCAAGTGACTGTAACATCAAGTGACTGTAACATCAAGTGGTTGCCACACTCCATGGTTCCGGTTACATGCAGATCACAAGGAACTATCTAATTCCCATAGCTAATTGATGGTGAGCCAGGTCTGTATTAGTCATTTGGCTTCAGAGCCTACCCACCTAGCCTAGCCTGTATCCATCTCTTCCTTGGGAGGGATGCACTATTCCAGTCAGCAGTCCGTGTGTCAACTACACAACACACAATGCACAGTGAAACCCTTGCTGCCAGTCACCAGAAGATGGGCGTTCACAGTTAGGACCAATCCTGTCATCTGGTTTATTATGTCTAACAGGAAGTCATTTGAGACACCTCAATAGGTTTTTGATTTAAGAAAAATGTTTTACTGATAGTATAGAGTATTTACTCTTGGTACAGAGTATTACTAAATATTAAAAATCTACACAGTCAATTGTCCTAGATCTTTTTTTGGTTTGGTTGGTTTTTTGGGGGTTGTTTTATAGGGGGGGGTTGTTTTGTTGTTGTTGGGGTTTTGGGGTTTTTTGTTTTTTTGGTTTTTTTTTGTTGTTGTTGTTGTTTTGGATTTGGTTTTTGGTTTGGATTTTTTTTTTTTTTTTTTTTCAACTGATCCGACTTGACTGAGACAGTGGTTAAAGAATCGCCCCAGGAAGATTTTAAGCTGTCAGTTCTATACAGAGTCAGGACAATCCAACCACTGTTTAGACATTGATATAATCTGTCATCCTGCCATGTCCTTGTTCAAATAATGCAGTCTATTTTCCCAGTTCCCATACCAGAAACCACATATACATCCTAACTTCAGGAACGTGCTGAAAACATCTGCTTACTTTTGAACTTTCATTGATTTCTTTGCAAATAAATAAATATAAAATCCTCCCCTTTGAATAAGTATGCACTAAAATGTAAGTGCTACACTCCTCCAATAGGGGGAAAATGGCTAAGTCAATGTCCACCGCTTCTATGAAAGTTTACAATTTAATAGGATCATATTGAAGTCTGTATTTCAAGCCTAAAATAATCTTTGGGTTACTACCGTAGCGATAATTCCTCCTGCATTATCTTCTCTGACAAAGGAAGGCCCTAGGTACAATGCCTAAACCCAATGGCAAGTGTCTCATAAAAATCCCGGTTTACTGTACCAGAGTCATGTGATCTAGTGTACTTCAAGGATGTCGGCCTGGTTATTCGTAGATCACCAACCTTGTAGGAGTTACTCAGAGGAGTTACACAAACTCCCTGGGAGCGTTACTCTGGGCCTCACCTGGGATTCTATGAGTGTGAACACAAGTCCACCAGGCTGGGAGGATTTGTAGAATCACCAAATCATAACAGAGCAGAATAGAAGCAAACTGTCCAGAGAATCTCTAAATCCTCTGTTTTACGGGTGATAAAACAGAGACCACAGAAGTCTCTGGCATGTAATGACACATGGCTAGGTTTCTTTCTCCTCAAGTATTCTTAGCAACAGTTCTCGTTGTTAATTCCTTCTCAAGAGCCCGTGTTTGGAGGTGGTTACTGTCAGCATTCACATGGCGAATATGGAGGGTTTTTTTGTTTTGTTTTGTTGGTTTTTTTGTTTTGATACAAAGAAGAGTAGAGAGAAAATGACATCAGCTTTCTTGCTTGAAGTTTGAGCTCCCACCTCCAAACTTAATTATCCCCACACACACACACACACACACACACACACACACACACACACACACACACACACACACACAGATCAAGGCTCTCTGTGCCACTCCACCAAAAAGAAACACAAAGTCAATGTGGGGCCTTGATGGCCTGTTTTACTCCCTGTGGGTGGCATAGCCACACTCTTACTTTCATTGACTTCTGACATTTCTCATGAGCTAAGGAACTCAGACTTCCTCAGACAAGCACTCCTATAACTATTGCCCAAGGAAAAAAATGGATGTTCAAGCTACAGCTGTCATTGCGATGTCTTCCTGAGATCACATTCTGTGCGTCAGTACGCAATTATAAAAGGCCAATTTAGAATCCGATAAATCAACGTCTTGGGTACCCTGATGGACACACACACACACAATAAAAGAACTCTGCTAAAACAGTTGCATATTTGTTTCTCTACCTACCATTATCTAAAAAACGGTTACATTTATTTGTATCTGGATTCAATAATATGACTTCAGGATAGAAGATGTGAAATGTCACAGTCATACTTTTAATCTAATAAAGGCAATGAGCCCATATTATCGCCACTGATGGTTTTGAGTTCTTCATCAATTGGATCTTTGTGTATTCTATAAGGGAAAAAAAATCCACACAGAGGGACAACAAAAGAGAGAGAGGGCCCACTATGAGAAAAACCCCTGATTTCTGGAAGACATTTAGTATGATGTCAGCCATGGGAACTGTGGCTCTTTTTATTGGTTCATTACATTTTATTTCAAAGATTAACTGATTTTGCTTGTTGGTGAACCCGTATTTCTGAACCTGAAGATTTCCTGAGATTAAGCAGACATCCAGTTCACTTTAGGTACTTGTGGTTTATCTCAGCTGATGAGATATTCAGAAACAGCCCTGCGGTGCCGAGACCTACGAACAAATGCAGTTCAGAGCAGACAGGACGACGATCTAAAGGATTCTCCGACAGACACTCTGTGGTTCACCCTACGGAATGCCAGGAATTTTAATGGCATTTTAAATGAAGATTTGAAGGTTACATTAATTCTACCATGCATCAAATACCGAAATATCCTGACTACCAGACACTTTGCTCTCTGCACTGAGTAGGATGCCAGGAACACACAGAAATGTGTTTCAGTATTGCAAGCAAACTCAACCTCAAAAGGATAACTTCACTATAACCGGATAAGAGACCAAGGCTCCAAAAATTTATTGAAATTTAAATTCTAGAAGCTAAATCTGAATTCCTTTGGAACAGATGGAAGCCATTTTCCTTCTCTTTAGTTATCGAGCAAAACATGATTTAGTCTCTCTAATATCGATCTTTTCCTGTCCTCAGACTCAGGTTGTTTATGAGGTTTCTGCTTTATAATTCCTCTGAAGAGAGTGTAGTGGACTAACATCTTCCTGGTGGATAGAGACAATTTTCCTCAAGGTTTTACAGCCACAATGTAGGCCTAAGCCTGAGTATTGTGTAACCCAGCTCTGAGAGCAAATGACCAGAGCAGAAACTTCTCCGGAAGCAGGCTCCCAGCCCAGCCAATGCCTCGTGCAGAGCAAGCACTAAATAATTTGGAATGTGTTGATGAAAACTCGATGGCAAAACTTAAAGCCCGAGTGCCCTCATAGGAACAAATTTTCACTGAAAATGAGGCAGCTTCAAAACCTTTCAAGTCTGCCTAACTACCCGTCTGAATAGAATGAAAGTTCATACAGTTTCTCCAATGAATTCTACTGATGTTGGCTCAGCTTTGAAAACCCATGCCTGTAGCAATCACTTCATGTGCTTAAGCAGAACGGATGCAGCAATGGGTACCATCACAGTGAATGCTTGCAAAGGCATTCGAAGACGGGTGAACCTAGCAGGCCTTTGTGGCTTTTAAAATACACTGTGGAATTGCTTTGTCTTTACTATTTAAGAGCAATGCTCACACATGTTGTAACAAGAGAAGGGAGTTATAAAGAGGTATTGATACAAATTAACTCTGTTAATGTCTCTATTATCAACCAATGCTACTTGTAACATTGTACTGAGGGGATGCAGAGTGATTAATGGACCAAGTTCTCACTCTCCCTGTTCAAGAATTGAAGCCAGTGCTACTAAAACCCATCTCTCCTAGTTACTATGAGCTCAACTCATATTGAAAATATAAATCCTTCATCCTTTGATATGTTATGTCATGTTAGTTTTCCTGGGTGTTATAATGCCAATGTTGTTGGTGATTTTAACCTATGAAAGAGGTGGTCAACTTTAAGCGGGTGTGACTTTCTGTATAATGGCCACAAATACTTCAAGAGAATCGAACACAACCTTCAAAGAACACCAAACATTAAATTACTATTTATTACCATGATTTATTTTCAGATACAATACATAATGCTACGAATAACTTTATTCTTCCTTCTTTTTTTCCTTTGTGGTGGGGTGAGGTATTAAGAAACTCTGTAGTCTTGACTAGCCTGGCACTTTCACTGTAGTTCAGGTTGGCCTCAAATTCAGAAATCTGCCGTCTTCTACCATTAAAGGCATTAAAGGCATTAAAGGCACACACAAACACACCCAGCCTGACTGTTATTCTTTAGCCTAAATTCTGATAGTAACATTTAAACTTTTTTTTTAACTGTCCTGGAATTCACCATGTAGGCCAGGCTGGCCTCAAACTCCTGGAGATCTGCCTGTGCCTGCCTCCCAAGTGCTAGCATTAAAGGCTGCACCACCACTGCCTGGCAAAGAGGTATTTCTTTTTTAGTTGTTTTTTTATGTTTTATATGCATGAATGCTTTGCCTGCATTTATGTATATACACCTTGATGTCGTTGGAGGTCAGAAGAAGAGGTGGGATCCCCTGGAACAGATTGTGAGCCACACTGTGGGTGACAGTAATCAAACACAGAATCTCTGACAAAGCAACAGCTGTTCTCAACTCCTGAGCCATCTCTCCAACCAAACAATTTTACTTATAAAAAGCTGATTTTTAAGGGAATTTAACAACCAACACGTTCAAACCTGCAAAATATTTTGGACACCTATAAGGTATTTATAAGAATTTATGTTTGAAATAATTATTATTTTGCTATTTAAAATAACTGACTCAATCATTAATAGAACATTTTAATTGCTCAATTTAAAAATGTCATCTCTCTTCACTTTAGTGCCAAAGGTGGAATTTAAAATCCTTGCTTCATATCCCTAGTCAACTATTTCCTCAGTGACCCAAGAGAGTTTGAGAAGGTCATGTTGTCTTCACAGCTATAAACCAGACATATTCCCTAAGGAGGCTGTCAGTCCTAGGCTCAAGATTAAATAAATCTACAGAGCTGAATGCAAACCTGTGTTGTTTTAAATAACTCTTTGCTACATAGATCGTCTACAAATCTACCTTGTGGTTTCAATAGATGTAGTGTATGGATCTGGAAAGAAATGGAGTTCCTTTCATTAGCTTTAAACAATCACTAGAATCAAATTGATTTCCTAGCAACAACTGTGAGTGTTTTCATGTGTTAAAAAGGTATTCAAAGACCTGACTGCATCATGAAGCTAATCTTGTCTTCAATTGTATCATATGTAAACCGATGCAAAGAAACCGAGAAGTTACTTAAGTTTTGTAGCATCTGAATGCTCCTTTCTGCTTACCATAAAGGCCCCATTGCAAAAGATACATTTTGGTTGCAAGCACATAAAGAAGTCAAGCTGGAAAGAACTGGAAACTTTCCATTAGCTAGCTTTTGTCACAACACTGGGGAAGAAGAGCCAACTGATATATCCAGCTGTAGAGCCTGCATGCTGCAATGCTGACCTGCCAGGAAAGACAGACCCACAGAAGCAATGATGGCATGACTGCTACAGGGGCCACCAACCGCTTTCCGTTGGAATCATGGCTTGTTCTACAGGAAGGAATTCATGCCCATTACTATAAACCCGCTCAAAAGACCCTGGCTCACCAGTTCCTGGCCCCTAGAGGGATAATTTAACTGTTCTTTTGCCAAGCAGACATGTTGTCAAAATGTTTTCTAAATATTTAATGTTTATCCCCACAGGTTACTGATGTTCTCAGTCTCTGTCAGAGAATCTTCCTTTTGCAGTGAGCGACAATCAGTGCAGAAACTCACGACTAGTTAAAGTACATAGAGAAAGTATTTGTTGAGTGCTTAACCATAACCCTAACATCTGCTTCAGCCCCTTCACGGCTCAAGGACTATCTTTAAAGAGGGAAGAGGAATTATGTAAGAGACAGAGGTTGGGGAGAGGTGCTGTGAAATGCTATCTTGTGGACGTGACGTGAGCGCTGCACTCATGAGCTCAGACTGGCTTCCATTACCTGCACGACAGTTGCAAAAGAGTAAGTCAGTCAGTAATTTCAGCATGGATGGGACAGGGAGCCATAAGGGTCTGCCCCAACTGAGCAGCAGTTAGCAAACTCTGGGTAAGAGGAAGTCATCTTTCTCTATTGGTGAAACCTGTGATAGGCTGGCCAGGATCATGCATGCAGCACTGTTCAAACTCAGCGGGTTATTGGAAGGAAGGAAGGAAGGAAGGAAGGAAGGAAGGGAAGGGAAGGGAAGGGAAGGGAAGGGAAGGGAGGAGGAGGGAGGGAGGGAGGGAGGGAGGGAGGGGGAGGAAGGGATAAAGGAAGAAAGGAAGAAAAGGAGGAGGGAGGGAAGAAGAGGAGCATTGGAAGGTGGAGGTATAGTTGCTCAAGGTATGTTGTCTGTATGTATCAATGTGGCAGAACCTTCCCTTAATGAACAACATTTCAAGGGACCAATCAATGAGCAGTGGATGAAGAAAGTAGGCTGGGAGTTTTAGAGAAGGGAGAGAGGAAAGACAAGAACGAAGAGGATGGAGGAAGAGAAAGATGATCCAGATTCAACGTGGCTTTAAATAGTCACAGGAAGCTATGAATATCTTATAAGGGATGGATAATTACAGGACAATTTGTCTTCTCTATGTGGGCAGTTTATATCAATATCAACAGGCTCTGAGCTCACTGTGTGGAAGTTTTTTGGGGTGAGAATTTACTAATATAAATCTGACTGATAAATAAGAAGCCTCTAGAGTTTTGATATTTTACCTAGTTATAGGCATTTGTGATAGCTACCCACAGGAGGTGAATGGCTGGGAATGTGAGCAGAATCCACAGTGAGAGAACCATGAGATGGGGTAGTGAGACCGCCAGGGCCAGAGAGTAGCCAGCGATAGCGTGGGATAGTGCATATATATATATATATATATATATATATATATGTATATGTATATGTATATATATGTGTGTGTGTGTATATGTATATATGTGTATATATGTGTATATATATGTGCATATGTGTATGTATATGTGTGTATATGTATATATGTGTATATATATGTGCATATGTGCATATGTGTATGTATATATATATTTCATGCAACATATAAAATGTTAATGAATAAAAGTTTTAAATTTATAGTAGTCTAGAGCGATGGCTCGGTGGTTAAGAGCACCAACTGTTCTCCCAGAGGACCCAACTTCAATTCCTAGCACCAAATGGCAGTTCACAACCATGTGTAAC
This sequence comes from Rattus rattus, assembly GCF_011064425.1. Classification (NCBI taxonomy): domain Eukaryota; kingdom Metazoa; phylum Chordata; class Mammalia; order Rodentia; family Muridae; genus Rattus; species Rattus rattus. The sequence continues at coordinate 29,059,088 of NC_046156.1, forward strand.
TCCAGTCCCAGGGGATATCTGGTGCCATCTTCTGGCCTCTGAGGACACCAGGCACACATGAGGTGCACAGATAAAACTATGAAATCTCCTTTGTCTAAAAAAAATATAATTTACTTAACTAAACCATAGATGCTCTCGTTCTACGTATTCAGAAGACCGAGTCTCAATCTGTAGTATACAGAGGGTGTCTTTTTAAAACACAGACACCTAGAAGGCTCGCTCAAACTCTGAGTCATTCTGAACTGCATCCCTGTGGAGTCCGCCATACTCAGAGCCTCAGCTGATGACGAGGCAAGCGGCCTTGGAACCACACTCTGAGGGACAGAACGATCCGCTTGCATGGACTCTCCAGTTAAATATCCACATCAGTACATACCATGACAACTGCTACTAAAAATAATCCACAAAGAACTGCTCTCGGTAAGCTATATTTGTATTGCTTTATGAAAAGGTCCATTTGTGCTCAATTGCTTTTCTGTTGCTGTGACAAAACACGGAGCAAAGTCAATGTGTGAGAAAAAGGGGGTTATTTGGCCTACATGATCAGATTTAAAACATTTAAAACTGAGGGAAATCAGGGTAAGAACTTAAACAGGTGCTGAGGCAAAAAAACCACGAAGAAAAAGGCTCTTTTCTGGATTCTTTTCCTTTACTTAATCAGCTTGATTTGTTATGTAGCCCAGGGCCACCTGCCTAGTGGTAGCACTGCCTACAATGGGCCAGAATCGCCTACATCAATCTTCGAACAGGAAATTGGCCCACTGACATGCCTACAGGTCAAGCTGATGGAGGCCATTCCTCAACTGCGGCTCCCTCTGCCCGTGTGACCTCTGTCTGTGCCAAAATGACAAAAAGTAACCAGTGTGCCATTGGATCCCCAGATGTAATAGCAACGCTCAATTATTAATCACGTCTTGGCTTCTGTCAACATCAACAGAAAAGACACTCTTCCTCCTTCTGCCACTGGAACAAGGGGAAAATGACCTTCGCAGAGGCCTTTCTTGTGTGTGAGAACTGTCCAATCATTCCACAGAGCCCCTCCTGCATCAGAGGCCAAACATGCAAGGACCACCATTGTTCACAGGTCCATAAAAGTTCTCTGTGTTGCTATGGAATTCTTGATAGACCACTAGGTAAGATGCAGAAACACGTCTTTCATTGGTGTCGTGTCGGCTTATGAATTGTTTTCCCTTGCATTAGCTGTGTTATCCTTTATACAGAAACAAGCATTTCTGTAGAAACCCAACGGCCCAGAGACTGCAGTGTTCACTTCTGAGCAATTACACAGTACTTTACTGTAGAGGCCTAAAGACATACGGAGATTCAGACGTGCAGATGAAGCAAAGTGCTCAAAAGAAATTCTAGAAAAGACATCTAATAAAAAAAGAAAGGACCTTTAACCTGTGGGGCACATTCCCTGCCCATGAAAAAAAAGAGTTCCTAAATAGCTGGATTAGAACAGTCCTGATTTGGGAGGTAAGTTATGGCTCCAATGGAAATTTACTGTTGTTATTTTCAGAACAATAGTTTTCAAAGTAACACAATCTCAATAGACTGCAGATGGAGTCACTGTGCCAAGGGGAAGCTGAAGGGAAGGCTCCCATAGGCCTCTGGCCACGTGGTCACCAACTGCTCCATACATAACTTTGTCCTGTCCGTGTCTCTCTTACTTAAAGACACCCCACATTCCTATGTTTGGTTTGATTTGCTAACGTCAAACTCACCACCAGCAACATGGCTTAACTAGGCCCCGAGAATGCTTATCTCACACGTGGATCGTCTCTGTAAGGTGCAATCCGTGAAACTGCCCGCACTTAAAACACACGGCACGTCTTACCAGCGCCGAGTCTGGGAGTTGTTTCAGCAGCCCAACCACAGACAACAAGCACAAAACATTAGAAAGCCACAGCACGAACTAGGTTAGAGAAGGGACACTGTTGACATAAGGCTGTGCCGCGAAGGCAGAGTGTGGTCTTGCTGAAGCGTTAATACACAATCTGATTTTTTTTTTTTTTGCTACTTCATATGTCTGATCATCACTGTAGAAGTGTCTCAAGTATTGACTTGAGGTCAGAGATAAAGTGTTCCAAGTAGGTGAACGATGAGTACAGAGTTAAGGAGTAATAAAAATGTCTCCCCCCTCCCCCATGGTGATCCACAATGCTATGCCAACAGGGACAAATCCCTACCTTACACGTTTGCCACAGGCCCCCTGCACTCTCTAAGCATCCGAATGATGCTGCACTAGAACTAAGGACTGTGCTACACGTGGTGTAGTCTGTATCACCCCAGTGAGGAGCCATTTCTCCTGCCTCATGACAATCGCCAGTTGTCATATTTCAGCAGATGTTTCTAATGTCACCATAGCAACGCCCATGTATGTTTAGGAACGGGAGTGTTTTAAGTACAGAAAAGATGCTATAAAATTCATCAATGACGGATTGGCAGGATTAATATAGTAAAAATGGCCATTTTACCAAAAGCGATCTACAGATTCAATGCAATCCCCATCAAAATACCAATCCAATTCTTCAAAGAGTTAGACAGAACAATTTGCAAATTCATCTGGAACAACAAAAAACCCAGGATAGCTAAAACTATCCTCAACAATAAAAGGACTTCAGGGGAAATCGCTATCCCTGAACTCAAGCAGTATTACAGAGCAATAGTGATAAAAACTGCATGGTATTGGTACAGAGACAGACAGATAGACCAATGGAACAGAATTGAATACCCAGAAATGAACCCACACACCTATGGTCACTTGATTTTTTGACAAAGGAGCCAAATCCATCCAATGGAAAAAGATAGCATTTTCAGCAAATGGTGCTGGTTCAACTGGAGGTCAACATGTAGAAGAATGCAGATCGATCCATGCTTATCACCTGTACAAAGCTTAAGTCCAAGTGGATCAAGGACCTCCACATCAAACCAGACACCTCAAACTAATAGAAGAAAAACTAGGGAAGGCGTCTGGAAACACATGGGCACTGGAAAAATTTCCTGAACAAAAAACACCAATGGCTTATGCTCTAAGATCAAGAATCGACAAATGGGATCTCATAAAACTGCAAAGCTTCTGTAAGGCAAAGGACACTGTGGTTAGGACAAAGCGGCAACCAACAGATTGGGAAAAAGATCTTTACCAATCCTACAACAGATAGAGGGCCTTATATCCAAAATATACAAAGAACTCAAAAAAGTTAGACCGGGAGACAAATAACCCTATTAAAAAATGGGGTTCAGAGCTAAACAAAGAATTCACAGCTGAGGAATGCGAATGGCTGAGAAACACCTAAAGAAATGTTCAACATCTTTAGTCATCAGGAAATGCAAATCAAAAACAACCCTGAGATTTTCACCTCACACCAGTGAGAATGGCAAAGATCAAAAACTCAGGTGACAGCAAATGCTGGCGAGGAGGTGGAGAAAGAGGAACACTCCTCCGTTGTTGGTGGGGTTGCAGACTGGTACAACCATACTGGAAATCAGTCTGGAGGTTCCTCAGAAAGTTGGACATTGAACTGCCTGAGGATCCAGCTATACCTCTCTTGGGCATATACCCAAAAGATGCCCCAACATATAAAAAAGACACGTGCTCCACTATGTTCATAGCAGCCTTATTTATAATAGCCAGAAGCTGGAAAGAACCCAGATGCCCTTCAACAGAGGAATGGATACAGAAAATGTGGTACATCTACACAATGGAATATTACTCAGCTATAAAAAACAACGATTTTATGAAATTCGTAGGCAAATGGTTGGATCTGGAAAATATCATCCTGAGTGAGCTAACCCAATCGCAGAAAGACATACATGGTATGCACTCATTGATAAGTGGCTATTAGCCCAAATGCCTGAATTACCCTAGATGCCTAGAACAAATGAAACTCAAGACGGATGATCAAAATGTAAATGCTTCACTCCTTCTTTAAAAGGGGAACAAGAATACCCTTGGCAGGGAAGAGAGAGGCAAAGATTAAAACAGAGACTGAAGGGACATCCATTCAGAGCCTGCCCCACATGTGGCCCATATATATACAGCCACCCAATTAGACAAGATGGATGAAGCAAAGAAGTGCAGAAGTGTAGATCGCTCCTGAGAGACACAGCCAGAATACAGCAAATACAGAGGTGAATGTCAGCAGCAAACCACTGAACTGAGAATAGGACCTCCGTTGAAGGAATCAGAGAAAGAACTGGAAGAGCTTGAAGGGGCTCGAGACCCCATATGTACAACAATGCCAAGCAACCAGAGCTTCCAGGGACTAAGCCACTACCTAAAGACTATACATGGACTGATCCTGGACTCTGACCTCATAGGTAGCAATGAATATCCTAGTAAGAGCACCAGTGGAAGGGGAAGCCCTGGGTCCTGCTAAGACTGAACCCCCAGTGAACTAGACAGTTGGGGGGAGGGCGGCAATAGGGGGAGGGTGGGGAGGGGAACACCCATAAGGAAGGGGAGGGGGGAGGGGGATGTTTGCCCGGAAACCGGGAAAGGGAATAACACTCAAAATGTATATAAGAAATATTCAAGTTAATAAAAAAAAAATAAATAATCAGTAGTAAAAAAAAAAATTCATCAATGACACGACAGTGGGCCACATAAAGGTTTATCTCTTCAAACGACCCTATGTTAAAAGACTTCAATCAAAAAAATTTTAAACAATGAGAAAAGTACATTCCAAGGTATAGCACCAAAAACTGGGGTAGAAGTTCTAAAAAAGGGGTACCCGTGGGTCAGAAGAGAAGCTTCATCAAGTAAGAGCACCGGTGTCTCTCCTGAAGGACCCAGGTTTAATTCCCAGCACCCACGAATATCTCACAACCATCTGTGACTCCCGTTCCACAGGGTCCGGTACTCTCTTCTGCCCCCAATGGAAATGTACAAACATGGTGCACAGATGGTCAAGCCGAATACTCACACATATAAAATAAAATTTTTAAATTAAAAAAAATAAATTTAAAAATCTATTATCTAAAATACAAACTTAAAAGCACTGACTTTTGAAGATGAGGCTACTGGGTAAAATTGCTCCCCCGTCCCTTAAACTGTAGCTCATAAGTATTAGTTACCTTCCAGTACTCCAAAACCATGGCATGTACACTTCAGCCCCCTCCTATGTGGGGAAACTGTTCTCTGTACTTTAGAATGGGAATAAAACAGAAGCCCTACCTTTGGTTCTTTAGCTTAGTCTTCTCATTTTTGCAAGTGAGACTTTCAGCCCTCACCAGCTCACTTTACACTAATCTGCACCGCACTCCTGCTTCTGGTGTATGCTATTGTATATCAAAGAAGACCAAAGTCCACAGAGAAATCCAGGAAAGACAACTGCAGTGAGACAGCGGCTTTCTGCACGGCATGAAGCATGTGGCCAGAGGTACAATGGAAGGAGCCTATCAGGACAAACATTTCAGCTGAAACTCCTGCAAACAGTCGGATCAGCCAAACCACAGGGGAGGCTACACTGGTTTCTTGGTGTTTCTTGGGATAAACAACTCTGGGTTGCTGACGGGCGACAGGGCATAATGGAAAAGCAAGGGTTTGTAGTCAAACCTTAGCTCTCCTGGTCACTGAAGATGTGATCAGAAAGTAGCTGAGTTTGTTTCCCTTTGTGTGAAGTCAAGTCATTTACCAAAGCTAAGCAAACCTAACTGCTCACTTTATCTGACACTAACCTGACTTATATTCAATGCATGATATTTCTTTGGCAGTGGAGGACGTCAAAGAATTCCACAGTCATGGTCTTACTCCTTCCAGTGACCTAGACATCAATGAAGTATCTAAATGTGATTTCCGTTAAATTCAGAAGTCACCTAGTTTTAGGTAAAAGCTGAGTGAGTGGATATGCAAAGAAAAGTGTGCCCTGACTTCCTCGGTACGAGTGTCAATGCTTTGTCAACAAAAATCCACCATGAACAGGAGAACAGAGTCCGGCCTACGCTAACACTTTCCCTTGGAGCTGTGGTACTGTGCACTCAATTTATTAAAGAGACCAATTTTTCTAATGTGATAGGTTTTTATTTTTAAGTGACAGGGTTATATGCTACAGGGCTAAATACTACAAGATGGCGTTAGATAGCGAATCACAAAGTGTCCATGCCAAGCCACGCTTCCGGTGAGTTCTGACCAGAATTCTGATTGCAGCTTGGGTTGTGCGGTGTCAATAAAGCTGTCTTCGGTGGGAGGACTTTCACATCGACTGTGCTAATAGCTGTGTCATCCTTTCAATGTGCTTGGGCAGCTCCCAGAAAGACATCAGTAACTTTAAGTGATAATTACTTTGCGATAGAAGTCGGCATTCTCTGTTAATACGCATGTGGAGAGAATGCCCGCTAGACTGTTCTGAAGCAATAATCAGAGCATGCTCTTCTCTCAGCAACACACTCAAGTCACCTCTGGGGCAAACCATGCAATTTGCCCTGGGCCAGAAGGAACAATGTGTTATAAATCAGTGTCTCATTTTGCTATAATCGCCTTCTTAAAATAGCTGCAACTGGATCAATGTCTGAGATTGTGTTTTATTATGCTCTCATTCTTACAAGCATCCCAAAACACTGACTGACGAAGGCAGAAGAGCAGCTGGCTCCAGGGACCGGGGAGAAGAATGTCCTGAGAACAATCCAAGAATGTCTGATGCACTTCACAAGGGTTCTGCTCTAAAGTTTCAAAGCCACATCAAAAAGTGATAATTGCTATCTGGGCTGGAAAGGAGGAAGTCTGGAATACTGGAACGAGACCAAATGTGAATGCATTAGAGAGCCTTGCTGCTCCCCACGTAGGACTGTTACCTGCGCATTATGATTCAAGGACCTGAGGTCGTGGTTTAGTTGATTGGCAGGCCACAATCCCGTTCCAGAAAGCATTTCAATTCACTTAGCAAGATCAAAGAATGTGCTGCTAATGAAAATGCACTCAATCTTACAATCCATTACCTAATAAATGCTCTGATTACGGCAGCCATTTTTTTTCTTTTTGATACAGGGTCTCACTATCTCGCTCTGGCTGGCCTGGAAAGTAGACCAGGCTGGCCCTGACCTCATAGAGATCTATCCGTCTCTGCTTTCTGAGTTCTGGGATTGAAAGTGTGTGCCACTGTACCCATCTTATTCCAAGGCTGCTAAGTGAATATATGCATGCTTCCTTTTCTTGCTGCTGCTTCCTCCTTCCACATCAGTTATGCTTGGGTGTCTCTGTGTCTCATCATCTCCCATAGCAGAGGTGCAAAACTGTCTCACCTAATGAGCATCAGGAAACAGCGACGCTGACAACAGTAACTGGCTTCTTTCTTGTTCGTGACTCTGGGAAAAACTGTACTTATGTCCGCTCGCTTGGAAAAGCTCATTGCAGGAGCACTGGAACAATCCCAAAGCCCAGTCTTAACATGGGCTAAGTGTGGAACACTTGTCATGTGACTCATATCCCTGAGACTCGAGACTTACTCATCATGAGAACTAGGGGGTCATGACTACAAGCCTGATTCACTGCATGGAGAGCCGGTGAAGAATAAGGGACAGGTGAGCCCCCTGACAGGAAATGATGTTTCCTGCTCACAGTGGGACAGCCTGCAGTCGGTAGTAATCACTGTAGGTTTCCAGGGGCCAGAGTGTGGGATATACTGTACTTAATAGCACTTGATAGGCACATACCTGTCACTGTTTTCCAGCAATGGGATAACCGAAGCTTTGCAGATCACAGCCACTGCTTCCAAATTCAACAGCGAACTCAACAAGGTCTCCAGCATGGACAGAAAGACACAATAGAAGGCTTCTCATCCTCAGATGCACACTGCTTTCCTACCTACACACTTGCCCCCGGCCATCGACCCGCCGCCCACACTACTTTTTGAGGCACCCCATTCTAAGATGACTACATTACAGTAAGGGATGAAAGAAACTGCTATGAATTATCTCATGGTGTGACAACCTGAATACTCTTCCCTCGCTGAAAAGCATCTTCAGGTAAATAAAAAGGAGAGGGAGAACAAAAGTCACGCCTTGGGTGAGAGTCACAATTGCTACCTCCATTGTTCAGCAGGTTTTCTCCTTCAGGGCTGATCGACCTCCTCCTCTAGGGAAGACAGCAGGGGCTTTACTCCCCAGCCCTCATCTATCTCCAGATGTTTAAACTAAACTATGGAATTTTCTACTCTTTACCGTTGATTAACTAATATGAATGTCAGGGAGAGTAAGTCTGGGGTCAGTTTGGTTTACATGGGGCTTTGCAGCTAAATCATTCGCTCGCATTTATTCTCCTAGTCATTCATATCTCTCCCTCCCTTGCCACCTTGAAAGAAACCAGGAAGCATTGCCAAAGTTGCTTCTGGCAGCCACCTCATTAACTACAGCAGGGAAAAAAAAATTCGCTTTAAAATAAACACAGCAGAGACTTCATAATGAATTACAAAATTACCTCTATAAATTTCACTCCTCCACAATAGGAAATAAGAAAATTGGAAAAATTAGTCCAAGTTAACTTCTTCAGAAATCTGATTACTCGGTCAAAGGCCATAACAAGTGAAACGGTAAGTGTTTGAGGAAAAGAAGTTTCGAGTTTTTGTTCATCTCATTTCCATTCTCTCCTTCCCACCTCGGTCATGGCATTGTTTCCAGCCTTGGAACCAAAGACGTGAAGCCCAGAAATAGGGCAGTCACCAGACAGATCCCGACGAGCTCCAGTGTTCACCATCCGGTTCCTATCTGACCTGGCGGCATCCTGAGGAACTTTGTTTACTGGGCCATCTTTCTCTGACTTGACTCAGAAGCCACTATGTAAAAAGCCGCATCCAAGGACAATTGTTGGGAACAAATCAGCAGCAAATGTTTAATGTCACAGAGGGCAGTGATGCCAGTTATGGCCAACAAGAGGCTTACAGAAAAATGTTAATGAAAACTATGATTAATGTAATAACTTTTCCTATAAAAACATTTCTGCAGGTATAGATGACTGGGTAAGGATGCCTACTCTCTCACTTTCGTGAATTAATGCATGAGGTAAAAGTGAGAGCTAGTATAGAAGTGAATAGACCCAGAGCACTCAAGGTACATCCTGACAGAGCTGCTCATACAGAGAGCCAATCAACAAGAATGGGAGACATATTGGTTCAAGGCATTTAAGAAGATCTGTCCAATCGTTAGCTAAGCATTAAACTAAATGATCAGCCTCCAAGGCAGTACATAACAGAGCACATAACTTATCACAGTTACCACAAACTCGCAGTGAAACAATAGTGAGGCCTATCTGTGGTACACATTGGGCAACAAGGTTCAAGTGCAACTGCCTAAATGACACGGATTGTGTAGGTGGGTCCAGTTATAACTTTTTCTACAGTGATGATATTTATTACTTATGGATACAAAGTTATGTCCAAGCATAACCAGCATGGTATGTATTAGCAGTTAGCACACGGTATAACTATTTCATGACGGGGGTGCTTCAAACTGCCCTGTATCCCCCAGTGACAAGAAACAACGATGGGTTAAGGAGTTAGTTAACATGTTACATCGATTGCCTGTATGTCGTTTATACGGTGAAGCTATCGCGTGTGGTTCTTAATTAAAATGACTTGACCACTTCCAATCATAACACTGAAGTTGCAGCCTTGTGAAATAGCGACAGCTCAAAAGTTACATGACAGGGGCTGGAGAGACGGCTTGGTGACTAAAAGCTTGGGTGGTACATACATTAAGTGTCTGAATTCAAGTTCCCAGTGCCCACGTAAAAAGGGAGGCCTGTCACCCAGCATGGGAGGATGGAGACAAGTAGATCCTGGGAGCTCACTGGCTGGCTTTCAGTTCAGTGAGAGGCCCTGTCTCAAGGGAACAAGGCAGAGAGTGAAAATATTAGACATCTTCCCCTGCCCTCTGCATGGGCCCACAAGGGTACACGAATGCATGCATCATTCCCACACATACACATACAAAACAAAGAAAGAAAAGAAAACAGTTTTAATTCTAAAAGCAAAATCACTTGATTTTTTTTTTTTTTTTTTTACAATATAACTTGGGAGAATCAATTCATTGTGTTGTGGTTTGCCCTGGAGTTATCTGTATTTTGATGCTAATTCTACTGCCTCAAGGACAGCTGCCTGGTCACATACTCAGGAATCAGGTGACTTCACAAGAACCTTCTCCCCATTGAATTTGTAAAATACAGGTGAGGGGCAGGTACAGGATAGAAGGAGGCCTGTCATTGGAGGAGAAGGAAGGATGGGCGGGAGAGAAGTTGGAGGAAGAGGAGGAGACTGGAATGGAAAAGAGGAAAGGAGAGAGGAGAGAGAGAGAGAAGCAGTGGCAGGACAATATGGCGGGTGATAAGATTCCATGCTGTACCTTTACAGGTTGTTACAAATCTTCTTAAGGGATGGATGGTACTGGGCTTTGTATGTTTAGGTGGGCAATTATATCTTATCAATTGGGTCAAAGATTATTGTATTGTGTGTTCTTTTATGTGAGGGTTTAAGTGTAGGAAAGTGTTCGGATATCTTGCAGATACCTTGGGGCACTGTGGTGCGGACCTAGCGGGATAAAAGACACCAATACTTTTTTTTATTTTTTATAGTTTTACAAAAACATCATTGTACAAAAATAAATTTAAAATAAAGTATTTCAGCATTGTAGTAGAACTGCCATTATAGATTCATAAAACTTAATGCTACATAGAAATGTTCAGCAGTGTATACACTGAATAAACCCTGAAGTATTTATAAGAAGCTAAGATTGATATTCTCTAAATGAAAACTGGTTTTCTGTTTTGTTTTGTTTTGTTTTGTTAGTCTTGGGGTTTGCCTTAAGCAGTCCCTAAACACTTGTGAATTCTCCACTTCATTCTTAAAAGCATTCTCATAGAGCTTGTGGGCACAACCACAAGTAGTCACGTCCTCCATGGAGTACGTTGGAAATGAATAAATCATGCCCAGCGGACAAGCCTAGCACAATGCGGCTGGCGGCTTGAACTCGAGTCACTTAAGTCTGTAAAGAGGCATTTTGTTGGAAGGCTCCCCTAGTTTACTAATTTCTCTAGTCTTGTTATTCGCTGTCCTACAATATACTGAAATAATTTTATAGGGTTTTGAGAAAGTTCTTCGATTCAGTCTTGCCTCTAGTGATTACATTGTCTCATGGCAAGGGCAGGTATACACACATGAACGAGAACATGTGGATGCCTACATATGTGGAGGGTGTTCTGTTGCTAAAAGAACAATGTAGCGTTCTTCAATTCTCAGGAGCAGTCATCTCATTAATACCTGATCAAACGTGCCCTCCTCGTCTCAAGGACATTGACCTCCAAAGCTGCCCTTCTCTTTGGACAGGGCTTTTTCCCAGTTCTGCAGATTCTATGTCAGAGTCCGCATACAGTGTTAGTCAGCAAGATCAACATGTTGCTGCTTTCTACGGTCACAGGCAAAGATGTTCAGGAGGTGACTGGATTCTACCTTCAAACTCTGATGTTGCCACATAAGCTAGTGATTTCATCTTTCTCTACTTCAGTCCTTAAAACTGAGAAACAGAGGACAATACTAATACGGTGACAGATCGCAGAAAGGATAGAATGAGATGGCCCAGTTGTCTTCTCAGGGGTTTGAGCATCCATTCAGCTCAACCATTGCTAAACATCCCTTTGTCTTTTTAGTAAGAGCAAAAATCTGTCTAAAGCAATGAACTGCAAACAAATAGCTCCTTGTCAGTTCTCCTTTTCCTGAAGTTACCTTGTTACTGCTTATTCATTTGAGTCAAGATTAATTCTTCCAGAACACTACACAGTGCCTCTTACCTTGTCAAATGATAGCTCATTGCCTTGATGGCTCACCCACTGGCCTATCAACAACAACAACAACAACAAAAATAGAGACAAAAGAAAAAGAGGCCTTTCTGGGACCCAAGGTTTTGGTTCATTTGGATTGTTTTCTATAATTTGTTTTGTTTTGATTTTTACCTGAAAACTTAAATACTGAGATACTAATGCATACACTGAGCTCACTGCAAACTCATGCCATCCTTGCGGGACTGTGAAGAAACTCCTTTGTAGCTCAGCCAATACATCTTGCTTTCTCCTGTAAACCTCCTCCTTTCTTTCCAAAGTGTCACATACGAGCCTTATAGTCTGCAGTGTTCTGGGACTCCTCATTGTCACCTTCTTTGTCCAATTCCTAAACTAACAATGGACACCTCGCTTTAATAATCAAAAATGATTGTGAAATTTCGTGAGTCACTTATATATGAGGAGATGGCTACTGAATACTTCATCAACCCTTCACTGTGTTGGCTACTCAATGGACATGGTGGGTCCAATCATGCACTAGCTCAAATCTATGAAACACTTGTCCCCACCCCCAAACAAGAAAATAAATGAGTCAAGTAGATACCACAGTTCTCACTGTGACACTCTTCTCATCCCCAAGAATGCTTGGCAGTACAGATGGTCTCAATTAAAAGCAAGTGGTTTCTAATTTATAGCACAGGAAACATTTAGAATTTGTTGTTGAAGTCAAGTTAGTGGAACCTAGTAACCCCAATCTCATCCCGGTCAGCTACCTCCATGACTTTAATTCGTCCATACAGATTCCTGATGTGTTCATAAGTCTTTTTTATTACAAGTATAATACCCTTCTGTTGTGCATTTTAAATGGGGACACAAGGGTTGACCTCAAGGCACCATAGCACAGCTTCACCTTTCTCAACTTATGTTTGCTCAGGTTTGTAGTGAGACTGAAGGGAAAGGTCGGGAGCTCTGACAATGGGATATAAATAGCTGGTGAGCTTTGGCTCTCACATCCACCACATTGTCTAGCTGTGACATCAGCATCCCCAGTCTCCATAACTTGTAAGATTGCTTTCCTGGTACACGCTTTGTCATCCAGCATCTTGACAAACACTCCAGAACCCGCTGTGTTTCACAGTCACACTTCCTGCACTCTGTGGCTTTGACGAGAAGTCAGCGCCACCAACCATTCTTCTAGCAGCCTAGCCTGCTTGGAAGTATCCAGCCTTGTTTTTTCAAACATTCAGACAGTGACATTAGAGTTATGATTTTAACATATACACACTCACCTTCCAATAAACACGAATGCCTTCAAGAGCTTAGTGGATGAGGTTAAGTTATGAGGGTGGTTTTATGGTCTGAGAGACTAACCAATGTTAATTTTCTGATGATGATGGAGATCGAACTGGACAAGTCCAGTAGACAGACACTACAAACTACCTCAGATGTCTCTCTTCTCTTACATAAACCTCACATTCTTTGTTAAAAGGAACTTGATGTAGTTATCATTTGCATTTAGATACCAATGCCTTTCATGAAGACAAGCAGCAGTAACTATGATATCAGAAAAAAAAAAAGTTAATTCACTTCTAGAATCTTAGAGGTCCTTCCTGCATAATGGGTTTCCTAAGATGCTTTCTATTGCTATGAGAAAATGCTGACCAAAACCAACATGGGAAGGAAAGAGTTAATTTCTACTTTCACATTCTAATCACCATGAAGGGAAATCAGAGCAGGAGCTCAAGGTGGGAACCCAAAGACAGAAACTAAAGCAGAGGCCATGGAGGAGCACCGTAATGGCTTGCTCCTCCCAGAGTTGCGTTCTTATACACCTCAGAACCAGGCGCAATGGGCTGGACCCTTCACCATTAATCACCAGTCAAGCAAACGGTCCATAAGCTTGCTTGCTTGCTTACAGGCCAATGTGATGGAAGCATTCTCCCGGGTGAATTTCCCTCTGTTCAGATGGCCCAAAGCTTGTTGAGAACAAAACCCAGCATAATAAGTATTTGCTGTAACTTAGCAGGTCCACCTATGTCTAATTCCTGTAGGGCTAATCGATGCCCATCAGAAAACCATCAGAAAGACATTTACATTACAACTCATCACAGTAGCAAAACTACACTTATGCAGTAGCAACAAAATAATTTTATAATTGGGGGAATCAGGACAACATAACTAAATATAAGAGTCACAGTGTTAGGAAGGTTGAGAACCACTGCTCTAACACATCCACAGCTTTTGGCCATCTAACCTGTACCTTCCTTGTACTTCTTTTTACTGGATTCTAAAAAAACCTTCTCAAAATCTTTCCTGATAAAACTATCAAATGTAAAGCACTCCTGCTGATAAACTCAACAAAAAGGGTCAACATGGTCAACATGATAAGAAGAGAAAATAGAAGCTAGCAGAACAGCTCTGAAACGTGGAACCCTCCTCTCTGAGTCCTTGGGTCTTCATGCCATCGGGATGTCTAGAAGAAACTTCCCTGTGAACATGGAAAGGCCGGGGTATCAGCCAGCTCAGCTCTTGGGATGACGAGGGCTTAGGTAGGCCCAGATCGCTACGCCATACCCTAAAGAGATCAGTTTTGAAACCCGAAGCCAATGTAGAAACCTCAGATTTTACTCTGGTGAAGCAGAGAGCCACAAAGATGATTAAAGGACTGGAAAGTGATATCTACCAGGAAAGATGAAAGGACCTGGGATTATTCTGCCTGGTAGAGGAAGGCTGGTGGCGGAGTTAGCATTCTTAAGGTATTTGGTCAGTTGTTCTAGTGACCATATGGTGTCTGTGACGGGGGCAGGAGCAAAGGAAGTAGCCTTAAATTCCAAGAGGAAGAACTTAAGTTAGATCTAAAAAAGACCTCTTTGAAAGTGAAGCTGTTTAATGCTGAAATGGAATATTCACTCTAAAGTCCTTAAATCTGACAGAGATTACCATCTTCCTGTCACATGGAGCAGTTGGTCTAAAAGAAAGACAGGGTAGTGGGGAGGGGGATAAGTCATCTCAATTATCTATTACCTATAAAGCCTACAATTGTTGAAAATTGTTTAAGAAATGAAAATAGGTGAAAGGAAACCTAACATTTTGTGTTGGCTTCTATTTCCATGTGTAATAGCTTAGGTAAGAAATTACCAGGGGCAATGAAATTAAACAGCAACGATTTAAACGATCTGGCAAATGGGTCGCTTTCCTACATAAAGGATTCTTGGGCCTTACACAGAGCCACCTTTGGCTCCACTAACCTCCCCCACACCGTGTTGATCTCACAGTACCTTACTAGCACCGCAATCTACCTGTTCGGGAATAAGTCATGGGCTATAGGAAGAGAGAAACAATACAAAACTTTCCTGATCGTGAAAAACAGACCCAAAATAGATACCAGCTCCCAAAAATCAAGGTATATTGAAAATGCACATTAGAAAAACACTGATTCTCCACTACGGATTGTCTTTTTTTTTTTTTTCTTTTTTTAATATTACTGAATGGTATCCACAGGAACGCAATGGGTATATAATAATATGCACGGAGTCCCAGGACGTTATCAACCGATTACTGGGTCTGAGTCCCATGGTGGCACTTCCACTGACGGATTGTGTTCACAGGTACTAACAAAAGTCCACCCTTCCCTCTCCCACCGCAGTTAACCGACAATTTTAAGGAACTCAGCAAAGTGAAGATTAAAGGAATTGTAGCTTCTACGGCAGACATCATTTACTCCATGGTTCACAGACATCAGCCCCAAAAGTCCTTGTCCAGACCTGTTCACTTCTGGCTCTGCTGCATGTGCCCACATCGGATCACCTGCTTACGTGGTATCCCGAGATGCACTAGTCTCAGAACAGTCGTCTTTCTCTATTTGAATGATTCGATTATAGCTGCAATGTGGTCACTGGACGGGCCTCTATAACTGAGTGTGTGAATCACAGACACTCAAAGCTAAGTGTATAAGCCATGCGCTGCCCTGTGGGATTCGATGAAGGCCACGACAAACCTGAAAATGGGCTTCCCAGGAATCCTTAGGCCTGTGACAATGTAACACCCAGCCTGTGGGCCTTAAGAAAAATACTTCAGTCCTGATCTGCCAGTGACATTCATGGAGTACAGCCACGGGAGAAGTGATACAGGAAATAGATTCAGACGCATGGGAGATGCAACCAGCCAGAGAGCTTTCACTGGATAGAAGGGCTGGAATAGTCAGAGACCAAGTCACAGCCATTTTATGAACTTACTACAGGAAGTGAATTGTCAACTAGCCTCCATTTATGTACTAAGAGGTAAAAGAACATTGGTAGTTATAAAGTCTCAGATAAGCACATAATTTACCTAAACTCCAGCATGTGGTATGATCTCAATGTCTGTGCTGTATCTATTTAAAGAGCCAGGAACTCAAAAGTCACTTAATGGGCTTGATTACTTTAATCAGAATTTTAAAACACTAAACCCCAACTTTCTCTGTATTGCATGATATCCCTTACAATATAATATATAATATGTAATAATAATAATATAATAAATATTTTTTAAAATGGCAATTGAACAGCTATCATACTTTAGGAAGAGGCCAGGGGACCATATTATAACATTTGTTACCCAAATCAAGGTCGTATTAAGAGTGAAGGCTGCCCCATTATTAGTGACATCAACACTGAGGACGAAAACCTGAACTCTTCAAGCCAAAACAGGAAGTATGCATGGTTAGTTTTGTTACAGCTAAACACAGACTTCTACAAGGTCTTCAGAAAGGTGGGCCTCCAGGTTAGGATTTAGGATTGAGAAGCTAATTAACTGGGATGAAGGTACGAACAGTCTACTTTAGAGGTACAAATGTCTACAGAGAGGAACAACCTAGAAAGCTAGCAATGGCAGAAGACCTAACCTGAAGTAACAATCAAGAACGCTCCATGACATTCATGGAGCACAGCCACGGGAGAAGTAATACAGGAAATAGATTCAGACGCATGGGAGATGCAACCAGCCAGAGAGCTTTCACTGGATGGAAGGGCTGGAATAGTCAGAGACCAACTCACAGTCATTTTATGAACTTACTACAGGAAGTGAATTGTCAACTAGCCTCCGTTTACGTACTAAGAGGTAAAAGAACGTTGGTAGTTATAAAGTCTCAGATAAGCACATAATTTACCTAAACTCCAGCACATGGTGAGATAAACTCTTAAAGAAAGAAAAGATAGGCGCATTATGATAAGAATCATGGCACAGAAGTAGACAGAACATCAGCTAAGATGGCTTTGGCTTCTGCTAGATTGGCACGATGACGAGAGGCAAGCACATGTTCCTACTAATGATCAAGGCTAATCCTGAGGGTCAGGGGCGGGTTTAGGTTTGCTGAGGAAAGGGTCGGGGGGCCAAGAAAGGAATGCAGAAGCCGAGGGAAAACTGACAGCTCTTATTTTATTAGTATTTGATCTGTTAGTGCTCTTTTAATGTTTATTAAATAGAAATTATTTTGCTAGAAAAGCACCAATAATACCCCAAAGGAGAGATTAACTAATACCGACACCCAAACATGAAAACAGACACTATCATAGCATATGTTTCAAATTCCATAAGGTTCCCAACTAACATTTTCAAACAATGATGAAAGGGCAGATGGACAAAGAGCCCCTACCCCTCCCTAAGGGTCTACTGACAGGTGACAGTGACAAAGCAACCCCACACTACATGAAAGTGGGGTGGAGATTCGCTGGGAAGAAATATTTTAGTAGGAGATTGGGGAAAATCAAGGAGGGTAATCAGGATGACAGAACAAAAATTCACTATTGATACAACACACACATGTGCATATGTACACAGGCACACACACACACACATACACACACAAACTCTCAAAGCATAAAAACAAAATAAAGATATTAAAAATAAAACAATGGTTCTAAAGACCTTCTCAAGGTCTATATGCATGTACCAATATCAAAACAGAAAATTAAGCAGATAAGAAGCTCAAACTGTAGTCTACACAGTGTTGATTGTGGTAGCTCTAGAGAGTGGACGCCAGCACTGGGCAAACCAAGCAAAGGTAAGCGCTAAACATGAAACGGTTTGCACATTTCCTGGGGAGATTCTGGTGGCTGGATATTCATGCAAGATCAAATACTGCTGTAGTCAGCGATGGATACTACCATGCCATAGATCTCACGGCATTCTTGTCTTTCGGGGATGATTTAGAACTTGTGGACTTCCCTACTGAGTTTATGCCAGTTAGCATATCTATAGTTCATAAATGCATCAAAATAGTTCTCAATACTAGACTTCAAAATCTCATGTTTTTGGATTATATTCCAAATTAATCTTACACAGAATTGACACTGCTGAGGTATTCTTTCTCTTCTCAACACCCCCTGGGAAACATCTTCACTTGTTAGTTATTTGTTTTATAAACTTATTAAATCATCAAAATGCAGAACCATTTTGCAAAGGAAAGAAAATTGAAATCAAAACTACAGGAAACAAACAAACAAACAAAAACTAGAGGAAACCTTCAAGAAAGACACCTGGGAAACATATGTAAGCCAACCTTGGGACGTAGGGCAGGTGTGATGACTACATTAGAAGACACAGGCTCAGCTCTTGGAAAAGTATTTCTAGATAGGAGTGTCAAGATCAGAGCTTGATTCTAAGTGGCAGGAATAGAGGTGAAGAAAATCACTGAAATCCTGAAATAAGGAGACCCTGGTCTTCGTGTTTTCCAGAAGAGTCAGAGCATAGGACACAGAGAAGAGTCAAGAACAAGAGGACGGAAGGAAGGAAGCTTAGAAATGCAGACAACAGCCCCGACACAGAAGCCTCCGAATGCCAAGGAAAGAAAGATGAAAGAAGTCAGCATTTTAAAGCAATGGAATAGAGCGCCTAAAGCCACCTGAAAACTAGTCTCTACGTAGTCATTTGAGCACTTACGTCACTGCACATGAAATCCTCTCAGACACAACTGTGGGGGCTTTACAGGCAAGGAGTGTGAGAACAGGAAAAGACGGCCTAGTGATGTTCACACCAAAAGCCAGCAGACCAATCAGAGCAGAGGAGATGATCTTGAAGCTACTGTGTGAAGGTGTCACTAAGGCACTCTGCGGGGCAAGCACCAGGTGACTGAGAATACAGGGCTCAACTCAAAACTCATCTGAACAGAGAGGAATTGGGGAAACTATGGGAATTTTATTAAGCAGAAGAACAAAGGGGGTTCAGGGGAAGAAATCAGAGAAAGAAGAAAACCAAGAAAGTTGACTGTCATCAAAGAGAAAGAAATATTGCAAAAGAAGGTACAGTTGACAGAGTTGGAGGAAATGAAAAGGGTCTGACAAAATGTCACATTAACCCAGAGTCATGACATCGGCAGGGTTTCTTTGCCCTCTAACACATCCCTATGTTCTTGTACTACCTTGGTTGTAACTAACATTATTCTTTCTTTGTCAGAATAATTTGGAACTTCTTAATCCTTCACCAACTCTGTTGAAAGCTATGAGTCACACGGGATAAAGATTTCCTCTTCTCCCTCATCGTTTCCACCAGTAAACACACGTATCTTCCACTACAGCAAATGTGTCTAAAACACATCTTGGTCCTCCGTGAAGGTTGAAATATTCACCGCCTATATGGACAGTTGTGTCGGACAAGGTCTCTGACCCATCACTCGGTTAGCAACAGTGAGGTAACTCATCCACAGTAGTACTGTACTGCTTGCCTCCCTGGGTGAAGGATTTCACAACTACCCCACTCCCACAAGTTATCAGCATCCTGCATTTCTCCATCACCACCAAAGCAATAGAGCCAGACTAAGCCAATGTAAAGGTCCTGCTTCCAGCTGCCAGGCGACCACCGTCTCATTCCCTGCAAAGGATCATCTGCCAGACAGGCAACAGCCCCCCCCCCACTGTCTGGTGGACAGCTGAGAAGTGAGAGGCGAGTGAATCGACCAACCAGCAGCTGCACCGTCTCTCGGGGACGAGTCTGATGGTCAGTGTTTAT
Source organism: Rattus rattus (assembly GCF_011064425.1). Classification (NCBI taxonomy): domain Eukaryota; kingdom Metazoa; phylum Chordata; class Mammalia; order Rodentia; family Muridae; genus Rattus; species Rattus rattus. The sequence goes on from NC_046156.1 coordinate 29,078,835, forward strand.
GAGAAGACACAGGCAAAGAGACTTAGCAGTTAAAGCCTCGATAAGTGGGCGATCGCTGGTCAAGCTAGCACATGGAGAAATTTTCTTCTAGTACTTTTAGGACATCATCCATAAGAAACAGAGTCAGCTAGGAGCCATACAGACCACTATGTGATATTCTGCGTGTATCTACTAAACACCTACTAAATGCCAGACATTGTATAAGGACCAGCCTTCTTTACTCATTCTTATGGCATGGTAGAAACCTTAATAGTATATCTTTGTTCATATAGAGCCTGACCTTTATGAGAGAGGCCAGCTCCAATGCCAAGCCCCCCGGAGAGGCTTCCCAAGTCTCCCTAGGTAAATGTAACAACTCTTTCTCTCAATCTTCAAGGCAGGCACCCTGTCTGTAGTTCCTTTGTAGAACAAAACCGATCACACACTGTAATTAACTTGTAACAGAGGACGAGTAACTAAAAACCAAGGTTCATACTGTTACAGCATCCCCTTATCTGCACACAGCCCAGAGTTTAACAAGCTCCTTGTAAAATGAGCACAGTAACAGACTAGCTCCCGTGCACGGTGGCCAATCCAGCTCAGATCCTTGACGGCAAGCATACTGTCTCAGCCTCTCAGCTATAACCTATTTAAGCACATAAAAGGACAAAGAAAATAAGCACCGGCATATATGAGGGCACCCTGGTGAACATTCCATCTCCTATAGCAATAGTACTGAATATTTCATGTTTCGATAAAACTCCATCCTTGCATGTATTAAAGACTCCTCTAAGAGAAAAAATCATTACAGTAAATATTCCTGACCTACTTAAACTTCCAGGTGAACTGTTTTTGAAATACTTTAGAACATTAATTACTACTAAGTCTTATGCATTAATTAAAACAGACCCAGTGAGATTTCAACTTTTTCTGTATCAACAAAACAGCTCTGAGCAGGGAAACTGGGTTATTGTACTTTTGACAATATTTAAAGTTATGCTTACTTATAATCTATAATTCATGAAATTTGCTTATTTGCCTCTACTCGCTTTGTTGCTCTGGTTTATCATTAAAATTTAATGGCTTTGCAAATACTCTGGACCTATCTGGATTACATGAACTAGGTACATTGGAAGTTGGGCTTTACATCCCTTTGCTGTTGTTGTTAATGATGATGATTACCAATGATAACGAAGAAAAGAAGAAAATAAGAAGTAGAAGAAGGAAGGGGGAGGGAAAGGAGTGGGAGCAAGAGGGTGAGGAAGAGGAAGGATGGAGGAGGAGGAGTGTGAAGAATAATGAACAAAAGCCTTGGAGACCCAATTCTGGGCCCTGTGCACATATTGCTCTGTGCCCAGAGCAAATAATATAAACTTCTCTCTCTTCTGTAAATTCACATAATGCCTTCTGACAGTTTTACTCTAGAATGAGATAACAATAGTCACAATATTCATCAGTATTAATTTTAGAGAGTCAGGATAGTTGAAGCAACATAAAATCCCCAAGACATAGGTATTTGTGGGAAGGTAAAACAACTTGTCACGTGTATTATTTAAGGTTTACCAGACAAAGAAAAGCAAAGGAAGTATGCTATACATACACATAGAAACACACATGTATATGTACATATACACACAAACATGAAAATAAAGGATTCAGTATAAGGAATAATACATATAATTATGGAGGTTAAGAAACCTCGGATCTCTAGATTCATACTCAGAAAACTTGGGAAGCGAAGAAGCCAGTTATGAGTCCTAAGGCTTGACAGTTAGAACTGATCCTAGAAATTGTAGCCTGAGTTTCAGCCCGAAAGGATAAAACAAACAAACAAACAAACAAAAACATGTGACCCTTGAAAGAAGCAAGGAAAATGAACCCTCCCTTTCTCTGCTATTTTGCACTGCTTGGATCTTGTAATGGGTAGGAAGTGGTTCATCCAAACTGTGATCTGTAATCAGTCTATCAATTCAAATGTTTATCATCTACCTTGACAAACATACCTTAAATAATATTCAGTCAAGTATTAGGGTATCCTGTAGTCGAGTTGAGTCAAACTGATGTGTCAAATTAAACATCAATCAACTCCTACATCCTCTAAGAAGCCATTCTTAGGCTGCAAAGCCAGATAACAGCAAGATAACTGTAGCTAATATGCTATCTGTGCTACAAACAAAACAAAAGCCAAAAAGCAAAGCTGTATCTTCACGGGAGGATACAGTCCTTGAGTATTGTTTTCATCTTGTTGACATCTCATTATTCAAATGCTATATGTAAAATTAACAATATTTAATACTGTAAAAACAAAATTAACATGTTTCATGTTATATGATCAGAGAGTTTAAAAATACTTAATATATTATGCAAATTATATTCATAAACAAAATGGTAGGGCTGAAGAACACTGACTGTTCTTCCCAAGGACTTGGATTCAACTCCCAGCATCCACACAGTGAATAACTACCGTCTTTATCCCTAGTTCTAAGGGGACTCTTCTCTCTCTCTGGCCTCCTCGGGCATTATACACACGTGGTGCATAGACATGCATGCAGGCAAAACACCTACCCACATAAAATGAAAATAGATTTAAAAATATTTTAAAGAAATAAAAAGAAAATGCTAATAGCAACTCTAGTCCTTGTTTCTCACAGCTGGGCACTGGTCACTCTTTTCTTCCACTGTCCATTCCGTGTTCCCTTCACCCCAACACTCCAACAACTGTGTTAGCTAGCTGCAGGAATTTGACCCAGTAAGGTGAGCCAAGCTTCCATGTCTGAAGGGAAGGAAGGAATCCCGGCTGAGTCAGGTCGTAGTAGTTTTACACTGTCCTTAATCACAAGACATGCTAACATCAAAAGATACCCCAGGAGTGTCTCCTCCTGAGACACTGAAAAGTAGCCATCTGATTTCCACACGGTAGCCATGATCCAGCCGCCACAAGCATCACAGTAACTGCCTTTGACCACTGATTCAGTGATGTGGCGAATCCAAAGCAGGCAGGCAGCAGTTAACACTCCCACCCCCACCCTAACCTACTCCCTCCCTCACCTATCCGCTAACCCCACCTCATTAAATAGAATCACTGCTGTGCTGTGTCTCTTGGTAGAGCACAATGGCCTGTAGGTCAGCAGAACACAAGGGCATGAGAAAAGGAAGCAAAAATGCTGTTAGCGGGTCCCTGGCAGTCACAGCGGTGACAGTGGGTAGCATCGGCTATCACTGCCACCCTTCATGCTTCCATCCATTTATTCTGTTTGTAGGAGAGATGAAGCCATATAGTGAATGACTGAGCATACCACAGACTTCTGGAAAACAATGCCCAGCGTTACAAAGTATTGCCACCCAGCTCGCACTATAACTGAGTCTTCAAAAGCCCATTCTATCATACCAGTAGCTTCTAGGCAGTGGAACACATAGCAAAAAGAGTAGTAGGAGCATGGACCATTTGCCCAGCTTCTTATGTGTGATGTGAGTCCCTTCACCCAAAGCAATGCTGTCTGAATACCACAGTGGAAGATAAGGCATTCTGTAGGTCTGTGAAGAGTAGTTTATCAGGACAGATGCATGTACTGAGGTACAGAAAACCTCTATCTAGGGTAAATGTCAACTCCAGAACATGATGCTGTTCCTCCATGGCAGAAGGGATTCAAAGGAAGCACTCTGCCACCTAATAGCTGAGGAATGGGGTTACTGCAGGGACTCAGGACTGATCTCTGCTGTTAACTGGTTGGGGAAAATGCAATAGTTTAGTTAGAAGTCTGTTACTGAGGCCCATGCTTAACTCTCACCCTTGCCACAATGGCTACTTCGTTCATAAGCTCACTAGGCAAGAAGAGGTGTTCTAGCGAAACCTATCAACTAGTATCCACAACAACAAAACCACCCATCTCTTGTTTACGTAAATCATCCTCTGCTAAGACCACTCTGTAAACATTCACATCAGGAACAAATATCTTGGTATGTTTTGCCCATTCTAAGAGGCCTATCCACATGCGCACCTGTTCCCAATTTCCCCATAACTACTTCTCCAGTAGTCGACCTCCCTTCACCAATATTCTTCATGGATGTCCCAAGAGAGGTCTGCCATGCTATACAGCCTTGCACTTTCAGATAATGTCAACTATACTACAGAGTCTTCTCTTCCTTTCTCAGCTGATCACAGGAAAGTCATTCTGAAGTCTTGAGTGCCAAGCAGGAGGAAGAGGAGTATAGCAGGGGTTGGGGCATCTGAAACACTTCATGTCTCTTGTATATACTGTCTTTTTAATATTGAGAGATAAATCTACAGTGTTGATAAGAATAGTCAGATGAGACAATTCTACAAACCCAAAAGTAGTCCAGTACAGACCATCCTCCTTAACATTCTGTTTCTCCAGATCACTCTTAATATCAAAGCAATATTAGGTATAATGGATATGACACAAGAAACGTATAATTCAAGGATACAGTCATAGGATTGAAGTCAATGAACTCCCAAGATCCAGAGCAAGAGGAAGCTCCAAGAGAGTGGCAGCATCATTTGAATTTGCCCTAAGGACACTGAATCAGAAGAACTAATGGTAGAAGTTACAGGCTGAGCCTAAAGACAGAAGACTCGAGTCCCAGCTTGAAGAGATCAGGCAGGAAGAATGCTTTCTTCCTCGTTCTAGATGTTTGAACTGAGACAATCCTTTTCAATGGGATGTTGAGACCCAGATGCATAGGGCAGTGTGAACTGTTTTACATAGTCAGCTTAAAATGTTACACAGTCAACTTAAAAATATCCTCATCTGCATTCTTAGAGACACATCCGGAGCCATCATTAACTACTTGAATACCTCATGGCCCAATCCAGTCAATACACAAAAGTAACCACTGAACATCATAGTGTAAACCAACTTCCCTTCAAAATAGTTGGGCCCTTCTTTCCTAAGAGAGAAGGTGCTCTTTGGAGAGCACCAAATAACTTCACTGAAGAAAAGGCAGCTGGGGGCCTTGGTTTGGATTGGCTTGGATTGGTTTCGATTTCCTAAGTTTTCTGAGACAGGGTCTTACTGTGTGGTCCTGACTAACACAAGCTGGCCTTGCACTGTACCAATTCTCTTACCTCAGCCTTCTTCTGAGGACCAGAATTATGGGCGTGCACTACCATACCCAACAAAAGTTTGTATTTGTGGGAATATTTTAAAATATAATTTGTTTAAAGAAAGCTCCTGATGAATTTCACCAGCAAGCCATGTGTGCTGAATTTGGGGGCTGACAGAGCTGAGGAGGACTGAGTGGTGCACTTCTTCATTCCCATGTCTAATAGTTACGGGGGATAGGACAGCTCAAATGCACTTTCATTCTCAATTCTTACCTTGGTCCTCAAAACCGCACTACAAGGAAGGTAGAATGTCATCCTTGTTACTGTTGTCTCTTTCATTTGCTGAAAAGAAAAGCTGAAGGGGGATTAAACACCTCATGCAAAATTATAATGCCAGCAAAGCTCTTCAGAAGCCTCCCGAGGTCTGCCTTGGCATCACGGCAGTGACAGGGTGTTCTGGATGCATGTGCCGGAGTTTATATGCATGTGTGTACACACATATATTGCACATGTCCCTCATTCCCACTAACTCTGAATTATATATATATATATTTATTTCATGGATACAGGAACACTTTTCCAACATCCTTTTCAATGTCTATATAATTATTTTTTGCTTAAATTGAGCTAAATTCAATGAAATATGTCTAATAAGACTACCCATTCATTATCAATCTCATTGAAAATGCTACAGTGCCTTACAAAAAGATACACTTTCAATTCTGACAAAGCTTTCCGACTGATAATTATGTAAAGCTCCCTAGGGCTGAGGACCCAGGTTTGGACTAGAACATTTGTCTAGAATGCTCAGGGCTCTCAATTGCTGTTTCCTCAGCACTGGAAACAGAGGGCTTCCATATCTCTCGAGGACAAAGAGAAGTAAAACAGGAGCAATAGCGCGTGTAAGAATGTTCCATATTCCAAGGACCATGAGAGCTGTGCTGAGGGAGAATTATTATGGTTCAAAAATAAATCATACAGGCAAATGCAAGGTTAGTAAGATGTCACCCATTGTGAACGAACTGGAGATGCTAGACCAAAGAAAAAGAGGGGGAAAAAGTATTGTACTGTGGACTCTGACAGCTGAATACTTATAACAAATAAAAACTTGTTTGGGTAGGAAAATGTCTCTTCTCAGAATTTTCATTTAATTGAGGAAATTTGCCACTGGGAACAATAAGAAAAAAAAAATCGTCTACGATTTCACAAAAATCTGGCCTAAGCACAATGAAGAATAATTCTGTTCATAAATTATCCCCTTAGAATATTTAAACACCTATGCCTTGAGGATAACTTTGCCTGACTTTTCTCATTAAAATAAAGCTTAAATCTTGAAGTCTGTCACATGACTAAAGCAAACCCAGACACGCCTGAAGTTGAGAGTTTGATGCAAAGCTCACAGTTCTTATTGGTTAGATATTTTTCTGAATGCATGAACTGTGGCCCCAAAGCTGTGGCTCATCCCTAAGTGGAGGAACTCCTGGAAGGAAGAAGGATGAACCTTGGTGGTTGGAAGGAACACGGAGAACTCTCAGGTGCAACCCCTCCTGTCTACACAAGAACTCCCAGAAGAGAACCATGGCTCCCCCACTTGGGCAAGTGTCCATTACAAGACTCTTTTATAACATTTTTTTCCCTTAAATTAGAAAAAAGATAAGAATCTGATGAAAAGTCAAAGAAGCTGTGAAGGCCTGAGTAAGAATGGCCCCCACAGCTGAAGGGGGTTGTGACCCCATAGGAAGATCAATTATATCAACCAACCAGATCCCCCAGAGCTCCCAGGGACTAAACCACCAACCAAAGAGTACACAGGGAGGGACCCATGGCTCCAGCTGCATGTGTAGCAGAGGAATAGCTTTGTCTGACATTAATGGGAGGGGAAGCCCTTGGTCCTGTGGAAGCTTGAAGCCCCAGTGTAGGGGAATGCCAGGGCGGGGAGGTGGGAGTTGGTAGGTGGGAAGGGGAGCACCCTCACAGGAGCAGGGGAAAGGGGGGTGGGAAAGGGGGTTCCAGAGGGGAAACTGGGAAAGGGGATAACATCTGAAAGGAAAATACATAAAATATCTACACACAGAGAGAGAGAGAGAGAGAGAGAGAGAGAGAGAGAGAGAGAGAGAGAGAGAGAGAGAGAGAGATTGATTTTAAAAAATGGCCTCCACTGGGCTCATACATTTGGATGCTTAGCCATCAGAGAGTAGCACCACTTGAGAAGGATCAGGAGGTGTGGCCTTTTCAAGGGAAGAGAACACTGACAAATGGCAACAGATAAGTTCATCTCCTTAAAGTGCTCAGGGTGTTGAAAGCGTTATACTTTCTCAGTCACGTTTCCCTCATCATGAACACACTGTTATACACCCTGAAACAACTTCCTCTGGAACACGCTACAGTCTCAAATCTCTTCTGCTCTGTTATCTGACTGAGTTAAGTCAAATGAGTATTTTTCAGATCTCAGGTGAACTTTTCGAAAGCCTAGCTGGACCCATGCTAAGGTGAAGAGAGGAAGATTTCCGATCGTTTGCAAAATCAAACTTGATTGGTTACTAAACAGTGAGGGTGTTTTTTTCTCCATTTAGAAAATGTATAAAATGGTCAAATAGCATTTACCTGGGGTGACTATGTTCATTGGAGCTGACGTGGCCATAAATGACCCCAGAGATATTTTATCTGTAAGATGTTCGTTGGAGGCACACCAACGGAGGTGCTCCCCAGTAGGATGGCAGCATATGGGATGTCAACACAGTGCACACGCCAGAAGTATTCATTTCACTGGGATACTGAACAACAGTTGAATTTTTGTCAGCTTATATGATTTTCTATTTATTTAATAAGAAATATGGAGTAGAAAGGGTGGTTGTGGATACTGAGTGTTAAGTGTAGTGTCGTACAAGTCCTATTTCTGTTACCTTTCCAGTTACCCAGAAGCCCGTAAGTCTCCAGGCCTCAGTTTCTCCTCTCACTCTACATTATCACACTAGAAACGGATGTTAACTGTTCCCACCACAAAGATGATGACTGTGGGAAATAATACATGTGCTAATTAGCTTAAAACATTCTATTTGTGGGATATATATTATGCATACACAAATACATACACATATACGAATACACATCAAAACATCATGCTGCACATGAGAAATACGTAAAATTTACCTATCGGTCTTAAAATAGATGAATGAACTTGAAAAAAATTATACTGGCCGAGTTCAACAAATTAACCTGAAGGAGAAGGAAGTTTTACAGGGTAATTGCCAAATCTGTACGAGAACACAGCTAACTTGACCACACTGGCTAAGTCTCCTTTAGCAATTAATGTGTCTCACCTATCTACCACACAATGCAATCTTACCAAAACACACACTTACCAAAACACACACACACACACACACACACACTCACTCACACACACATTCACATACACACACTCACACACCTCCACACACCACACACACACACACACACTCACACACACATACATATACACACTCACGCACACGTACTCACGCACACTCACACACACATACGCACACACACATATCACTCACACATATACACACACTCGCACACATACATACACATACTTACACACACTCACACACACACTCACACATAACAAACACACACACACATTCACACACACACGCACTCACACACGCACTCACACACATACACACATACACACACATTCACACACACACACACAAATAGCTCATGTCATTCTGTATGAGTCAGTGTTTTGCTGACACTGTTTCTCTCAATAGCATCTGTGTAATCAAATTAAGTTCCTGCTCAAATTGCTACATAAAAAGATGAAGCACTCTATCATTCCTAACATCTGTACAAATAAAATTCCTAGATATGTAAAGGGGTTGGAAGATTTACATTTCATAGATCACGTTCCCAATGGCTTGTCTTCACACTGCACTTTAGAACCCAGCCTGAAGATAAATGGTCAACCCCAATCTGAAGATCACTGCACATAAAACCAGTTTATTGTTTCATCTCTTTATGGTTCATGCCTTATTTTGTAGAGTATTAATTCATCCCATATTTAAAACATCAAAGACAACCACTATGCAAGTTATCTGTGAAGGATGATAATGTGCCGTTTCACATCTGGTAAGGGAAAGAAAATGGTAACCACTTCTATTAATAAAGGAAGAGTCTCCGTTAGGAAAGCAACTTGAACTGAAAGAGAAATATTTACCCAGGAGTTATGTTTGGAGCTTTTCCTTAGACTCATTCAGTAGACCTAATAACTCCATTAAGTAGGTATTATTCTCATTATACACAAAATAACATCAAACACACTGTTATTCCACAATATATCGCAGTCTCGCTGGTGTCAGTGGACAGCTCTGTCTCCCTTCCTGAGGCTTTGCAGCCTCTGGACTAAAGCGGTTTGCATAGTTTTGACAGCCTATGGAGGGATTCGTGCATGGCCACAGTCTATGCCTGTATCCCAGGCACTCGGGAGACCAAGGCAGTAGGTCATGTGTTCAAAGCCAGCCTGGGCTACACAGTGAGATCCTGTCTCAAAAATGGGGGTCAGGGGAATAAAGATAGGACTGTGTAGCAGAACAAAGAAAATGCAACCGTGGTTGAAGAGTAGATGTTTAAAAACACTGAAGGGGGAACTTGAAAAGAACAAAACCAAGATGCGACAGTAAGAAAGGAAAAGGAATTTCAGAGTAAGGATGCTGGGAGATGTCAAGGGTTTACCAAGAGGACAGACTGACCACCTGTTATGAGCTCACCATTTACCACGGAAAACAACTTTAAATCACCACCAGTGCATTATTCTCCCCCCACCAATCAGCAACAGAACTCGGTGCCTTTCCCTTTCTTCCTCCCGTTCCCTCTTCCTTCCCCATATCCTGCCGGGGGCTCATGTTTCACAGCTGAGCAGCGACAGTAGCTGAGCCTTCGGTCTCTACTATGTACCCCAGACAAACCACACTTCACATCTTAACCTCCCAAAGAGCCCTGACCATGTTATTGTAGTGGCAGAATTGAAAGTGGTTTCTCACTAGCCATACCACAGTCTTTTTATAGTCTCCTCTTCCCTAGTGTAGCCCAAGGTCAACTTCAGGAGGTAGTTATTCTAACTGAACCTCAGCTTACCATCCCAAAAAAAAAAAAAAAAAAAAAGGTTACAAATAGTACTAATCTATTATTTTAAGAAAATGTGTAAAACACTTTAGAAGAAAATAATGCCTGCACTGTTAAACATGTGTCCAGTAACATCAGCTATCATGTTACCAAGTTTACAGAAAAGCACCATTAGTTACGACCTTTCAGACAACTACTGTACAACGCTCTAAATGCAATGCTCGCAGAAACAGTACAATAGCGGCGTCAGCACCAAGACTAGAATCCAATCGATACCGCTCTAGAGCTACCCTTTGAACCACTGCGCATGACTGTAACACAGACTCAATTTCTGCCTCTCGAGCACATCAAACATTTGCTCCTTCCTCTGTTTCAAAGATCCTTTCATTTTCCAGCCACTGGCTTGTTAAGTAGGCTCCTTCACAACCCAGTCCAATTACTAACCTTTCCGAGGTATCTCTTCTGAGCTGTCGAGCCAAAACTGATTATGGGCTCCTGGTTCTGACTCCATTTATACTTGTATCTCCCCTTTTTATGCGGTACTTATGGTTTATGGTGAGTAAATCTTTAACACCCTGTATTCTCGCATCACATTAACGTCTACGCACTCCTAGGGGACACGGGGTGCATGTTCATATGTGTGCAGGTATAATTATGTCTGAATGTACAGGTGCACATCGTGCATCATGGGGACTAGAGGATAACCTCGGGTGTCGTTCCTCCTCAGGCCTCACTGCTTTGTTCTCTGAGCTAGTTTTGGACCATGGCACAGGGCTAGTCAGACAGGCTAGGTTGGCTGCTGGTCAGTGAGCCCTGAGGTTCCTTCTGCTTCCACCTCCCTTGTATTAGGGTTACATGTGCAGGTCCTACCATACCTGTCTTTTCACACAAATTTTAGGGATCAAACTCAGGTCTTAATGCTTGCATGGCCAGCACTCTACTGACTAAGCTAACCCCTACCCTCTACAAATCTCTGTCAAATGCCTAAGTTACTTATGCTTCATTTTCCAGGCTAATGCCTTGTGGACAAGAACTCACTCCTCCCCACCCCCATGTACCTTCTCCCTGTTCTAGCAGGATCTTCCACAGTGCAGATGCAGATTTCGAAGTAGAGGTTATTGACTACCCATGTGCACGCATGGCATTCGTGTATGAAAAAAGAAATCAAACTACCTTTCAGATAAGAGGTTTTCAAGTGCCAAAGCCATCTTCCCTAAAATACATGTCACAAACGTCAGGAGATTTCACTTTAAATGTCTGTGGCTGCAAAGCTGCACCTGTGTCTTGCAAATAGACTATCAATACTTCTTCGTTACTAGAAAAATGGGGTCCCGTTGCCATGGCAGCAAATCAAGTCTGTACATGAGAGCTAGAATTCTATCACGGTGACTAGCGGCTTTTCCCTCTCTCATAGCTTTAGTTTGATTTAAATAATAAAGCACAAAGGTCAGGTTGATTCATTTCCATTGCAGAAGGCAAGTCCTTAGTTCTGGGGCAATAAGTATATCACATTACATTACAGCAGAAGAGGCTCACACACAGATTCCAAAGCTGGAGTCCAGATTCCCCCAAGAATGAACTCAGACATGTGACATGCGCTCATGTTATACTTTTAAGTATTTATATGTACATAAACAATACTTACATACACAAAGACAAATAGTCACTATGTCCAGTTTTCATAGCTACCTGGGGCATCTTTCTCCATTTAATCCCATTCAGACAATGCTTAGTTTTAAAGGAGCAAAAGAATAATAGACGGGAAAAGAAAGGGCAAGACAGCCGGAGGCTGTGTCCTCATCCATTCACCATACACGCCACGGAGTCCTAAAAATAAAGACATAATGGCTAAGAGGAGACGAACAAACTCTCCCCAAAACTGTACTTAGTAAGCCAGAATTCCCACTCCCTGGCCCACTTTGATCAGGTACAAAGTAGGAGAGGTAAGAGATCCATTCTCGTGTTTAACTGAGCTCCTTAGTCAAAGGTGCCTCTGTTCTCTGCACCAGCATTTTTGTGGACATAGTCTTTAAACCGCTTGCTGTCCGCTAAAGCTTTTAAGACATGATTCTGTGAGTAACAGACAAAAGCAGGCAGGAGGAAAATGATTTCATCGGTTAATTCCTTAATTTAGAGAAAGCTATGTGGCAAAATGAAGAGAGAGAACAACGAGCCAAATTTTAGTCACTGGGTATGGAGGAAAAGGAGTAAAGGTTTTGAAACTTAGGAAGAAAATAATTCATACAGGAACAACTAACATTGCTTTCAATAAATCTTATTCTCCTCTTCCTATGGAAAGTCTTGTCTTGGTTATACTGTCTGGCCAGTTAGCTCAGTTGATTGGTGTGGTGCTAAAAGGTCTGATTTTAAGGGAGACAGGTTTATAAAATGGATGGTAGTTATACAACTCATGATAAAGACAAGGATAGCGAGCTGATGTCTGATATCAACATTAATTGAGTGGGAGTTGTTTACAGAAAATAAAATGTTGTTATCCTTTCTCTTTTAAGTTGCTTTGTCATGGTATGTTCTTACAGCAATGGGAAAAGAAACGAAGCCATGCCACATGGCCAAGGCATGGTAGAAAGAAAAAGAGTGAGAGAAAGTCAGCCCCTGAAGGGCCAGCAGAGTCTTGGAGGCAAAGGTCTTCACAGTCACCCTCATCTGTCTGGGTTTCACTCCAGTCTCAACTGGTTTCATTTTGGAAGGGACACTCTGGCTGTGATGTGCTGAGAGGACTGAAGGAAAGCAATGGGAAGGAGAATGCCATGGGTGTTACCGCAACCAAGGCACATACATGGGCTGGAAGGCTAACCCAGGAACAGTGGACGATGGTTAGTTGAAGAGAATGCACAGGAATGGGTAGATGAAATGGGAGGGGTCAAGAACAGAGTCGAAGAGGCTTGTTGGGGCCATGGCCACCATTTGCTTACAGAAGGGAGAAGAGAAGATTAGGTGGGCAATGATACTCTCAGTCTGAGCCCTTTTGAATTTGAATTTGAGATGCCCACCAGAAGACATCAGAGCTACTGATCAGAGACAAGAAATCCCCCACCAGACTTCAAGCCAAAAGGCGACATAAGCATTACCAGGTCTACAAGTCTCTTCCTCGGGTTCACAACTCACACTAACGGGCCCCGGCTTCTGCTCTTTTGAACCATATGGTTCTACTTCTGATCATGGATAATTATTAAACTTTATTGGATTTTTATAGAGCCCAAGATCACCTGGAAAGCAAACATTTTCCAATGTGCACCCAGTCTTGCTAAATAAGGGTCAAGGCGTAGACCTCATCATTTCTAGTTAATCCACTCATAATGTCCTCTTGCAAGAAAGAAAGTTCAGGTCCAAGTCCATGGCTCATGTTCTTGTTCAGACAGAGCTGACATTTCCAATTTTAAGCATGTCACCAAGACAGAGAGCATCATGATTTACTAAGCTGAGCCAAGCTCGCTGACCGTTCAGCATTTAATTAGAGAGCGCTGAAGTTCTCAGGGCCAGGATGCACTGTATCTGTTCATCTTTCCCAACCTAATGTATTAACCCCTCTGCTAACAGAACTGAAGCAATGCAGAATGCTCGGCATAGGCTAAAGCTCTGTGCCTGTCATCCTGCACACAACTACAATCTCAACAGCAGATGGTTTCAAGTGAGTCAACAGTGTGTTCTCATTAACACTGGATAACCAACAGTGCTATTTTCCTCCCAATTTTCCCTCTAAAATAAATGTATAATTAAGACAAGAAAATACTTATTCTACGTGTACTTTTGCTTTGATAACAATAGACATCAAACAAGTGTAATGTCTGTGTGTTTACATCACTGGCACTGTATCGAACATTTAAAACACATAGCAACTCTGGAACACAGTCCAGATCTGAGAAAGGGGTGTTGGTGTTGCCCTATGCTACATTATCCGTAGAATTTCCTAATCTCACTTTCAGAGTGTTAATTTGATCTTTATCTTAATTTGTCTGCTAAATGAATGCTTAAGACAGGCAAGTTAGGGCCTGATGGTGCTTAATCCCAGCAGCAGGGAGGCAGAAGCAGGTGGATATCTGTGAGGTCAAGGCCAGCCTGGTCTACTTAGTGAGTTCCAGAATGACCAGACCTACATAAGAGAGAGACCCTGCCTCAAAAAAAAGAGAGAAAGGAAAGAAGGAAGGGAGGGAGGGAGGGAGGCAGGGAGGGAGGGAGGAAGGAGGGAAGGAGGGAGGGAAGGAGGGAGGAAAGGAAGGAAGACAAAAAAGAAAAAGAAGAAAAGAAAAGAAAAGGGAGGCAGAAAAAATTGAGAGAATGTGCACACTGGAAAAATTCAACCTAAAAAGGAATGTAGCAAATTTTACTGGAAGTAATCGTGCATGTTAGTCAAGTCCTGTACCAGCAAGCTCTGGCACATACTTCTAAAACAACAGACACTGCCACCCAGCCCTACCACACAGCCTTGGTCAGCTCCTCTCACAGATATCATGCTAGTCTCTCCCCAGCACTCTGCCTATTGCTACCCAGCCTGCCCAGCATCAACTCGGCCTCCAAACATCTTTTTTCAGATAGTTTGTAACAGGGCCTTCTCTTCAGGAGTAGTGAGCCTCAGGATTGCATAGCTACAGGGTAACACGATAACGTTACTGTTGCATGGATAAGTGTGCCCTTGACAGCAAGAGAAGTAGAGTGGCCAGGTGGCCCCATGCCCAAGATCACTTTCCTAGTAGGGGTTAAATTTGCACTTTAGGAGAAATTATTTGAGAAATTACAACTTAAAAGTATTGAATTTAGGTTACCACAAAATTTAGACTACAATAAAATCACTTTTGAAAATGTACTTCTGGAAGAAAATTATGCATATCTGCAATGTGTAAGACAGAACATGGTACTGAGCAATGTTATTTTCACGGCAGGGAACATCCTAAGTGGGAAGACGTGGATTGACTACAATAATTCTGTGATAATTTAAGCATTTTTCTTTTTTGTTTTCCCTTCAGGATATTGTTAGAGAAAGTATTTATGGCCACTTTATCACAGTTCTTACACGTAGTTTATGTTGTATATTACTGTACTGTGAGGTTGGAAAGTGGCGACCATTATCCAATCTTATCAAACACCTTGGTGTTGCAGGAGAGAACAGGAGAGGGCAAAATCTATATATGAAAAGCTTCATTTGGCACAGACTAGAGAGCCTGCCTCTCCGGTGCGGACAAGTACAGCGCATGCTCAGAACATCACGTGCGTTGAGAATGACATGCCCCACCACCACCACCAAAAGCCCCACGCCTGGGATATAAACTTTCCAAATGAAAGTGAATTGCCCTTGAGCTTTTGACCTTTTCCCAGATCTGGCCTACTTATATTCTATTCTTTAAGGCACTTTCTCCCTTAAACCCTCTTCTGTTGCCATCCATATCAACAATCCCTGTTCCGAGACACAAGAACCAGGAAATCCCAGCATACAGCGAAGTTTTTCATCCCTGCCTGCAAACAACGTCACACGGCATGCATAGAGCGCCTTCCGCTAAGTCACTCTAAGTATCAGTGACTGGGCTGTCATCGGAGTAGGTAAAACAGTTCAGATGGGAGTGGAGCAGGGAAAAGGCTTCTTTGACTTTTTTTTTTTATCATTTTCAATCAACTTGGATATCCTGTGCAAATTAGCACATCGTTCAATCCTCAATACAGAGGCTACTTGAAGTAGAATGTAAACTACCACAGAGGCACACAACGCACTGAAGTGGTTCCCAGAGGTGAGATTGGAATACTCAGACCTGAATGGACGGATGTCTTTATCACACCTTTCTCCTTCCAAGGTTAGGGACCCCGGGGAAGAGAAGACTAAGACCCAGAAGCAGTAGGCAGCTCTCAAGGAGATCGCATTTTTTTCACACACAAAAGGGCCGCTGCACATATGAAGCCACAGACTGTTACAGCATCCCCAAGGTCGAGCCCACCAGAATCCCAGTACAGAGATGAGAGAATCAGGCACAAAGTCTCCCCCTGAGCAAGAATCTATAAGCAACTGATAACAAGCTGGAGGAGGGGAAAACTTTTTTAAAACATTTAAATACCAAAATGGAAATGGAGTGAATTTCAGATAAAACCAGGCTGGCCCAAAACACCCAACTATATAATGCACTAAATTCTACTTTACCAAGCTCGACGTCATACAAATTCCTTCGGTCCTCTTTCTCTTCAACCTATATTATCATTTATTAAAAAGAAGCTTTTTCCCTCGCTAAAATAAATTAGGTGGATATAGCACTGGATGACTTGCCCCCAAGAGATTAACTATGTAGACTTCTACGTTGTCCGCACAGTAATGTGAAAACCCCATCTACCGTCTTGGACTCATTCTTCGGGTTCCGAAGCCTCTGTAATTTGTTACATTAAATATCACTGCTGCCAGTCATGTGCGGTGAACTAGTCAGAGAAATTAAACCAGCATCCTTCATGGAGCCCTTCAGATAAAAATCTTCCACCTTCAACACCACGCTTGTTTTTCATCCTGATGATTTCCGTTTAACTTCAAGTTCTAATGTGGAGCTTAAGAACTGGAGAGAGAATGATTTTTACAGTATTCATTCTCACTTTCTCAAAGAAGTTGAAGAAACACCCCCCCCCAAGTCTTTCAAAACTTCTGACAGTACTTTTATTGTTTTCATCATTTTTTTTCAACTTGGCATTTGGAATATTTTTTGTGAATTTTGTAAGTTGTGAACCAACATTAGGCATAGGAGCACACTCCCATAATACTAGTTTTGGGAAGTGGAGGCAAGAAGATTCAAGAGTTCAGAGCCAGCCTCAGCTACATAGCAAGGTAGGGACCAACCTGAGGTGTATGACTCAAAAATTCAAAACAAGAATCAAGGCATCAACTTTCAGATTAACTAATGTACACACTTGCTAGGAGCCACTATTGAAATTGATCAAATGGCTTTACAAGGACAAACTTTATGGTTAGCACATACTTAAGAAATCATGTGACCCAACTCTATTATTTAATGGACATAAAAGAGAAATTATTATAAGAACAGTAGCTGGGTTAGCCCAAAACTTTCCATGGTAAAATGTTGTCGTTAACACTGGTTATGTTCTCCAACATTCCACAAGGACCTTTGAAAGCAGCATTTTTAATTAAGTGAATTCTGAGCAATACTACAGATGAGACACTCTGGAAGCTAGACACTCCCAGAAATAACTATTAACTATTGAGATATAAATTATTTCTGTAGTACTTTCTACGGAGAGCCCTATATCATGTCCTCACAGATCTTCTAGCTACACCTGAAAGATCAGAGGGAAAGAAAGCTTATCATTTGAACTTGACATTTGAGTAGGTCATAAAGAATGGAGAGGCATCTGCGAGCCAGAGAAAGAGAGTGCAGAACACTCCAGACAGAGGAAACAAAGATAAAAAGCAGGAAGGGGGCAAGTCTCAGGAAATCAAGACTTCCTGTGGCGGAACACTGCTAAGCACTGTGTCCAGCGGAACAGAAAAAGCAGGTTGGGGTCCATTTGGCCTCCTTCCAAAAGGCATAGGAAGCGGAACACAAGATCTGCATGTTAGAAATGTCCTGGTGTATGTCCTGTAAAGGCTCATCGGGGACAGAAGGCTGGGAAGGGGCAGACCGCATGTCTGCAAGAAGTCCATGACCAAGGGGATGAAGACAGTCTATTGCATACAACTGCATACAGTATTACTTTGTAATCCCCTGGGCTACAGGCTCTCCAATCTACCTTGTGCTTGCTAAGCTCTCAATTTACATTTAAAGAAAATTAAAATAACTGTCTGAGTTACTGAGTAGAAGTTTCCCAATAAGCGATAATGAGACCTTTAAATTAAAAATCAATTGTGCAATGAACACATCCTGAATTTTATTAAGTTGGATCCTGATAATTGAACATTTAAATTGAGTTCAGATGAGCTAAAGGGGCAAACAGAGACTTCTATGGCCCTACTTTAAAGGACCAGACTGGCACTAAACTATGAGCAAATTGAGTTGCCAAGTCATCAATAAAAGGCAGATAATTTATGCAGCCTTAGCATTTCTCCGCCACAAGAGAAGATACAAGTTATTAAAACGGTGTCTTCTCCATGGTTATCACGTCAAAATATGTATACTGTATCGCTTAGAAGCAACTGGACTTGACTGTGTCATTTCCAACAGTAACCCAAGGGCCAAAGACCAGCCGTCTCAGTCGATCAACTGTTTATTCTAAGGCTAATGATCGTTATGTATCAGCAGAAAAACCCATCCTTATATTGTCGAACAAAGAAGAAACCATTACCTCTGCCTTAGTCAAACTGTGTTAGCACTAAGACTTGGTTTCTTGCCTGTCTGTAACAATATAAGCCAGATCTGGGGCTTGGATTGCTACAGGATTTAAATGGGATAATTCATGCGAGATCAATTAGACATCATTAAAAGATATAGGGATAAGAAAACGTTTTAAGGGGCATTTCTTTTTAATCATCACAAAGCAGAATTACGTGACACGCACGTCTGTCCTTTGACTCCACCTTCATTGCACATAAAGGCAGGAGCGCCCACTTGCAGACTGAATTATGGGGTATTCCTTCATCTGTATCATCCTAAGTTTTTCACAATATATTTTACTTTCCTGCCAAATGTTCTGTTTATCTTTGATTTAAAACATACTCATATTCAAAAGTTCTAAATCTAATTTTCTAACTCTTCGGTTAGGAATGTTCCACTTTGCTGTACACAGATTACTTTGGTCTCAAATTTCCAACCCAAATGCATTAAGCAAAGCAGAACCTGAGCATAAAAACACATGATCTAATATAATTCTAATAAGTCAACAGCTACTATTTTAACTTTAAACTGGTTTGCACAAAGAAAAAGCATTTTTACAAATTAACTTCATTACAGGAGCCAGAGTGCTGCCTTTCGTATAATGAATGCACAATACTCTTCCATCAAATGTTTTATATTAATATTGTTAACTATCTAGAAAATATACTAAGACATCCCAGAGAAAGGACAGATCCATTCAAAAATGCTAAATACCTTGTCACTTGTCTAAATAACAACAATACCAAAAGGTAACTAGTACAAGGACTCAGAGAAACATATAGCAACACTCTTTCTAAAGTTAAATTGAAATTATCCATAGAAGTTGAGAGCAGGAGCTGGGGGGAAAGATTGAGGGAGCCGGAGGAGTCAAGGACACTACAAGAAGACCTACGGAGTCACCTGGGTTGATGGGGGCTCACAGAGACTGAACCACCAACCACAGAACATGCAGGAACTGGACCTAGGCCCCCTACAACGTTGTAGCAGATGTGCAGCTTGGTCTTCATGAGGGTCTCCTAACAAGTGGAGTGGGGATGGTCTCTGACTCTGTTGCCTGCCTCTGGATCTCCTTCCCCTAGCTGGGATGCCTGATCTGGCTTCGGTGGAAGAGGATGTGCTTAGTCCTACTGCTACATGTACCAAGGTGGGTTGGTAACCATGAGGGGCTTCCCTTTGTCTGAGGAGAAGGGAAAGGAGTAAAGGAGGAGGGGCTTCTGAGGGTGGGACAAGGAGAGGAGGGAGGGACTGGGATTGGGATATAAAATAAATAACATACATACATACATACATACATACATACATACATACATACATACATGTGGAAAAAAGGAAGTTGAGACCAGGATGTTAGTTGCCAGAGGCTAGCGGCAATGAGGGAAAGTATAGGTGAAGCTAGACAGATCATTACTGTTAGAATACAAAGTTGTTGCATAGTAGAGTAACTACAGACCACAGTAAATCGCTGTACTTTTAAAAACCTAAGAGAAAATGTTTGGAAAGCTTGCAAAAATAATAGAGGAGATAACCACATTTAAATTGATTTAAAGATCTTACAACATATGCATTTCCCTAAATATTGTATGATATCCCACTAATATACATAATTCTGTAGTTTTAGATGTCAGTTAAAGTCAAAGAGCAAACAATTATGAAAAATAAAGTTCAACTATATATGAAACATTCTGGAAAAGACTAATGGGAAACTAATGTATATCTAACCTGAAAATAATTGCTAACTTCAGTATGATAAATTAAGTATAATTAATACTTAAATAGATTGGCCCAAAACATAGTTGTATGCTGAAAACTCTTCTGATCTAATACATTTTCAGCATGTGTTAGCACAGCCGAAACCACGGTTATAAATTCTCACAAATAAGGCCCAGCGGTCTTGGCTGGAGAACTTCCCTTCGGTTAGGTCTAAAACACAAGGTTGGTTTTTATAAACAAGGCTGGAAAAAAATGATCCTCTTGATTCCTCCTCTAGCACTACTCTAGTTTGCCAATCTCTCTTTTAACACCAAACAAAATACCGAATTTATGATTCAGACTTTTGGAACACAATAGAAATAGTAGCTACTGTGTTCCAGGAACGATGCTGTACTCACTCTGCATTCGTTACGACTTTCCTCTTTCCAACCGCGCTTCAGAAAAGGATACGGGGGTTGGGCGGGCATCTGTTTTCTCAGTGAACAACGTATTTAACTAGACAGGAACTCACCGGTAAAGGGCATCATCGCCCGCATTCATAACAAGATTGTCTTAAAAGACTAAACTAACGAGTAGTAGTCACTTCAAGGAAATAATCTGGCTGAAGAACAGAAGGCCCGGCTAAACCAAGGCAGGGGTGGAAGTCGGTGATGACCTTTACCAAATCTTTAGATATGAAAGCAGTTTTTTTTTTTTAATGTCCTCTTCTGAAAACATCTAGTGACCCATTTGGATTTGTGCTACATAACTGGCACAACAAGGCCCCAGGGAAACTTGTGTTGCCATTCACCTCAACAAACAATGTTCTTTGGTGAAGGCCATGAGAAAAATGTCACTCTAGGTAACACCTTGGGAATCATTCAGAGGACAGGACGAACAGCATTCCTATCCGTCTGCCTCTGCCTTCCTAGCCCAATAGGTGAATTTTTGGCCTGGCATCTCATTACTGTCACACTGCGACTTTCTGTGAACACTACTTTTCACCTTTAGAAGTCATTTTATTTATGCGCTGTTATTTTAACAGATGAGCTAAAGGAATACAGCCGTCTGGGCCACCCCGATGCAGTGGCCCAGTCACAGACTCTGATCTCCATCACTCCAGACCCAGTCTGACTACCAGCCAGACAGCCAGCACGCACACAACTTTGAAAACGCCCAATGACTGCATCCTGTCTACCGTCTGCATTTCCTATAGGAAGAAATCGTACACCAAAATAAGGAAACGTTGGCAGCCTCGGAGTTTCTAGCCCTAAGCTATTAATTTTATTGAATGGAGTCCTATATTTCCTAGGGAAATGTCTTCTATGCTTTTTCCTGTTAAATGCTTATCCCTAGAGTTCAGGTGCATTTTACCAATCTCTACCCTAGTCTGAAGAACTAAATAACACTGCTAAGTATATGAGAAATATATTTCTTTTGAAAATGTATAATATGCTACTGAGATTTTAGGGCTGACTAGTTGGGAGAAACTGCCTTCCATTAAGAATGTAGTTAAAATAAGAATATTATTCCCATAGAGCTGTCTAGTTTCCCTTACAATTTATGAAGAATTTAAGAATTCAAACATGACGATAATTTTATTATTAAATGAGAACTAATCTTGACAAAAACATTAAGCATTGTACATTTTCCTGATACAACAAAAATACCATAAACTATGCTGTTTATAGAATTAAAATTTCAAAGATTCCAGACACTTACAACCTGCCTTGTAAGTGCTCTTGTCTGAGGTATCTCCCTCAGGCCTCTTCCTGAGGGCCCGGAGCCTCAGTCAGAAGAATTCTGCCTTCTTGCTCAGCCACGTCTAAGATCCCCAGCTCTTAATACCAATGCCCTGAAGATTGGGGGTCAACTCTATGATTGCAGCGTGGTAGAAGCACTCAGACCATAACAGAAAATAAGGCAAATGCTACTCTTGTTATAACTGATTTACAGTTCTATTCCAACTCAGTGTCTGCGGGCCTTACTTATACAAACTTAGAGTAAGATTTTTAGATCCAAGGACCAGGAAATGCATGAGATTTCATATCTGTGCAGTTAAAAAAAGACACATTAAATTTTTCCTAATGTGCCTTTCACTTAACCAGAAGAAAATTTAAATTTCTGAAACATAAAGTTTATAAAAGCTGAATGTGGTATTAAACCTTCAATTATGTGGTTATTCCCTTTACTATCTTAAATGTGTACTTAATAATTATTTCTGGGAAAACCAATTTAGAGGTCATAAGCAGCCAGTTAGGAGGAAGCAACACTAAGGAATGATCCTACACATGGACGTTTCGAGGCTGTGACTTTGTGACTTTTATTTGTTCTCTAGGAGAAAATATAGAGGGTTATGTGCAAAACTGCATTTTAATTTTAATGATCATTCCTGAGGTTTAGTCTTGAAGGCTCTGTAGGGTAGAACTTTGATAGTTTACTACTAGACATTCTTCCTTTAAAATACCCTGAGAACGCAACAGTCCCCTTAGGTCACAGTCACATATACAGCCATTACTGAAACCGCAGGCTCTCTAACCCAGAAGCGGCAGAAAAGCCTACTTTCCAGGGAACGTGATGATTCAACCCGTATTTTTGCTTCAAGTTTGTTTTGAAAGCGAGTTCAACCCTCAGTGAAATCATCGTTTTTTTAATGTGAACAATAAAGTTCTCACTGAGCAACCCTTCAGTTCCTCTAGAACCCTCGGCAGGATGCTGATGGATTTATGCTCAGTTTCAAGTCCAACTCCCTAAACGTAAGGAAAAGACAGAAACCAACGGTCCTACAAAGCCTTCAAGGCCAAACCTCCAGAATGATTATCGAAATTAACATGCACTTTAGCACGTAACCAGCTATATTTTCTCCTAGGGAATAAAAAGCAAGTAATCAGAAGACAGGAGATGAAAATACCTTAGATTGCTACAAATAAAGGAGGAGGAGGGACAGACACTATTCCCACCAAAACACTACTGACTTGACATAAAGGTCACAGGAATGGGCTGATGGGGAATTGTATTAATGTGTACTCATTATTCAAAATTATGGGTTTCACTAAGACACCGTCACATTCAAAGACACCATCACATATGTGTATCACGGACTTTACTCATGTTTCTCCTCCCCCAGCACATACTCATACAGGACCCCTTCATTTTTCCAAAGCCGCCATTCTATAAGTATGGTGTGTGTGTGTGTGTGTGTGTGTGTGTGTGTGTGTGTGTGTGTGTGTGTGTGTAGAGTTTATAGCTAGACTCCATACATAAGGGACAACATGGAGTATTTATCTAATTTGGCTTATTTCACTCAGCACATGACCCTCTGTTCCATCCACTTTGTATCAAATTACTTTAATTTTACTCCACTGTGCCTATATACATTTCTGTCTGTTAAGAAAATGGTTCTAGGCCAGTTCTGATGTAAATTGTGCAGCAATAAACTTGTATCTTTGTAACTTATAGAGTCTTTCCCATTGTAGCCGCAGCACTCTTTCAAATTTTTATAATTTTGTGTGAGAGTGTGTGCACACATGCACACACACAGGTACATGTGTACATGTACTTACACGTGTGCATGTACTTGCATGTGTGTATGAGTCACAACATAAGTGTACATGAGGCCAGAGGAGCAGTCAGGATTCAGTTCTCCCTTTCCAGAAGTCAAACGCAGGTCATCATCCCTGCATGGCATTTTTTTACTCTCATCCTTGGAGAGCTCACTACATGGTGGGTGCTGTGAACCTAGAACTTCCATTCACTCGCTAAGTATGGTTTATTCCCCCATATGTTACGGAATGAAAATATCAGCTTTTAGTCAGCAGTTGCACTCACAGACAACCATAGCCATAACACCACAGACCTAGGCATCTAATGATTATTGCAAAGTTACTTATGAAGTATGAAATAGTCAAGTGTGGGGTAGCTCAGGCCTTTAAAACCAGCACTCAGGAGGCAGAGGCATGAGGATCTCTATGAGATCCAGGCCACTCTTACCAATCAGGTGAGTTCTGGGCTATCTGAAGCTACATAGAAGCTATATCTGGGCTATATCTGAAACCCTCAAAAACAAAAAACTATAAACGTGTTTTTAAAAAAGAAAGAAAAAAGAAATAATTACACTGTTTAATTCCCATGATTATATTCGTATCTTACAGATACAGTGAAGTTTGTGCAGTAAGTATAAGTTCCTTTATAAGAAAGTATATTCTCATCCTTTATGGTTTCATTAAAAATGTTGTTTGATGCGTTCTAGATATTTCTTTGAAACACTAAGCAAATTCATTTTACTTTACTTGATTCAGACTCCGTGTAAAAGGCTTTAATGTAAACTACTTACTCTATCAAATGATTCTGCTTACTACTTAAATTCTCTCTCCGTTGCTCCGCCCGTAACAGCACCGAGGAAACAGGATGAAGAGTACAATTGTAAGGAGAAAATATGTAGTATACTTAACATACTAGGCCATCTGTCCTGATGGATCTCAAGGTAAATTAAATGCATTAACTCAGGAGGGTAATCGTGTTGAAGGAAAGTT
This sequence comes from Rattus rattus, assembly GCF_011064425.1. Taxonomy (NCBI): domain Eukaryota; kingdom Metazoa; phylum Chordata; class Mammalia; order Rodentia; family Muridae; genus Rattus; species Rattus rattus. The sequence continues at coordinate 29,103,518 of NC_046156.1, forward strand.
GTATGAAGTGTGTTAGTTTGTTGTTCCTCAAAAGTGCACGCTAGGTGTACAGTTGGTGTGGGTAGCCTCTGTGGCTAAGCTACACACTGAACTGAGGGCTAAAGTTAGGTCTCTAAACCAGACTAAATATGAATCAAGACTTGCTTTCTTTGGCAGAGTTCCTAGAGCAGTTACCTGAATGCATTTGAGTTGATCTTACACTTACCCTGACAGCAGGACACCCTAATCTAAGACTCCCCACAGCACAGCCTGGCCTTTCAGGTCTGCCCGTTGCCTTCATTTCAGCCGGAAGAGCAACCCCAGCCACTCTGTGTGCGTCCGTCTCCATCTTCAAGTCGTACTCTGTCTGGGGAACACCTGACTACCCTCCAACAATTTCAACCCAAGTCCTATGCGCCCCCTTCCCCTTAATGGGTTCTCGGTGTAGTTAAGTGGCAGACAACATGTCTCAGCCCAGGCAACTCCTTAACCTCAGCCACGTTATTTTATGTGAAAGGAAGAAAGCATGCGCCCCGATGACACTGTGCTTCCCATTTTACAGATTCACGATAAACGAATTGCTCATCTTGTTGATTTCTGTGTGCCCCGCCCCCACACACTTGTATCGCCTTGAAGGACTTTTTCTTCATAAAAATGTGCTATGAAAAACTAAGGGTCTTGGAAGAAGAGTTGAGATAACATGCAAAAATAAATCATAGGTATACAGACCAGCCCAGAGGTCTAATGAATAGATTCGTTACGATAAGAAGGCAATCAGAAACCCAGTGGGTTCTGTCTACCTCCATCTCCAACCCTACCCCCACCCCCTCCCCCACCCCCACCTCCACCTCCCATCTCTGGCTCTACCATAGCATCTCTCAACTTGCAGGTCACAAACCCCTTTAGGGGTCACATGTCAGATACCCTACATGTCAGGTATTTACACTGCAATTCATAGAAGCAGCAAAATTACAGTTATGACATAGCTATGAAAATAATTCTATGGTTGGGGTCACCACAATTCAAGGAACTGCATTAAAGGGTTGCAGCATGAGGAAGACTGAGAACCACTGCCCTGGCATTTTATCACAGCGTTAGACAAAAGCACTCGATGGACTTTTAGCAAGTTCTCAAGTCCTGTGAAACTTAAAGCAGCTAGAAGTTTACTGAGTGATTATTATTCCGATATATCCTGACAAGGCTAGAGTTGGGTTTTATAAATAAATGGAATTTCAGATGAAAAATAAAATTCTCTTTATATGCCCTCCCTGCCTCCAGAAACTTATGCGAAATAAAGTACAGTGGGCACGGTTAAGCAGCATATGCTAAAATAGTGGGACATTCCCATTAGGGATACTCTCTACCGTTGACAGAATCACCCACCAGCAAGACGCTCACCAACCTTACGCAGGAAGAACTGGAATTTCCTTCTCCATAACACTGACTAAAGGAAGAAACAGAATTTTTGTAGATTATAGGACAAATACCATTAATGAGCCAACATTTCAATTTAGTAACAGGGTTACTGACCTGAGTCACTGACAAGCACACTGCAAACCATAACGTAGTTCCTTGCAGACTCTATTATGACTGAGGACTGTGTCGTTACACTCTGCCTTTCTCGTTACTTTATAATAGACATTCACACTGACCACTGTTAGGAATCCAGCTGATTCCCTAGAAGTGCGGAAATGGAGAAGGGAGAAGGGAATTGCTCAGCCATAAGCTCCAAACCGCAGGGCAGAGGCAGCCCTTCCAGTCACGCTGTTGGAAACACTTGTTGGTCCCTGAACACGAGAAGCTGGTCTTCCAGTATGGTTTCTGCTTGAAACAAACTGTTAGGATTTTAAGAGCCACTTACCTAAGCCACGCCCACTGATGCAGGCCCAGCACTGAGCACCTACTCGGACTTGGTGTGTAAGCTAAGCTAAAAGGAGGAACTGATTTTAGCAACCACGAGGAAGTTGACCAGCGTCTAAGTCAGTAAGCTTCCAACATGGAAGGACGTGGGCTAAAGAATCCTTGCTGCTGTGAACAGTACCGTGGGATTTGGCTCTGCTTCACTGGCCTAACCGCTTTGAAGTACGACTCCCTCTCCAGTTGCTTTAGAAATGCAGGGGAAACACTGCCCTCCAGAAGAGACTGTCTGTACCACACCCTTCCTCTTTATCTGACACTGATTCTCTGGGAGGCATCAGATAACTTGGTAAGCTGTAGCTTAATGATGCCAATGTAAAATGAACTCTCACCTATTGATAGGTGATTAGCCAACGCCATTGGCTTCCCGCCTTCACGGTGGACAAGTCCATTTCGCCTCTGTTTGTTCATCCACTTCCCACTCCTAAGCTATAGAGTCTTTAAGTTCTCCTTGGAACTGGGTAGAACATCTTATAACAAGTTAGGGTCCTTAAGCCCATGTTCCCTTTATATCAGTGTGAAAGGAATCATTTCCTACCGTCTGGAAAATTGTTTTGAAATTTGGGGACAATGTTGCTCTGTGATGTTGATGTTCCTGGTTAGCACTGTTGAACGGAATTATGAATACAGATGTTCCCAGGAAAAGCCAGAAGCCTTGGGACCAGAGGGAGACCAAGGCAGCCATGGAATAGAAGGGAAGGGGCTGGAGAGATAGGTTAATGGTTAAGAGTACACAGTGCTCTTGTAGAGAGGACCAGGATTCAGTTCCCAGCACCCACATCTTTCAATGCCAGCTCTGGGAGATCCAACATGCTCTTCTGGTCTCTGCAGGCATTTGTACTCAGGTACAGACTCTCTCTGTGTCTCTTTCTCTCTGTCTCTGTGTCTGTCTCTCTCTGTCTCTGTCCTGTCCTCTTCTCTTCTCTTCTCTTCTCTTCTCTTCTCTTCTCTTCTCTTCTCTTCTCTTCTCTTCTCTTCTCTCTCTCTCTCTCTCTCTCTCTCTCTCTCTCTCTCTCTCTCTCTCTCTCAAAATAAAGAATGGAGGAGAACGTTTATTTCACGCTATCAATGAAAGAGAGAGAAGCAGCAGTGACCTGACCAGAAAGGGAGTACCGTCCTCTGTCTGTAGTTTCATGGACACACTGCCATTCCTACAGCAGAGCCTATTAGGACAAGGCTGCTCCACTGACTGTGACGGAGCATCCCGTGTTTGTTGTGCTCACTCAGATTTCAGAAATCCAACTGACGTTATTCATCACATCTTTTAAGCGTGAAACCAGTGTAACTCCTTAAAATGCTAGTAGCACGTGAGTACAGTTAAACAAAAGTGCAGACTGGTAATAAATTGAAAATGATGAGGGAGTGATATATGATACACGTAGGGCGCTATGCAGCTGATTATAAAATTCCTCTGTCTAGGCTTTCTTCCTGACGATTGATGATGGAAACATGGGGGTTTTTTTCTGCTGGAAAAAAAAATATGAAGGTTTGAAGTAAAACATACTCTGAGTCTGATGCATTGTGGGTTTACATAAAAATTACAAACTATACCCCAGGTCTCTCAATCCAAGTATATCCTCTGCTATAAAAGTAAATTAGCCATTTTTATATTTAAAAAATGGCAGCATAAATTTTTCCAGTATACATTGCATTCCTCATTCAGAACTTGATTGCAAGAACAAGCCTGATATTCAGGAAACCATCCCTAGAAGTAGCTGGAATTTAGAGCCTTAAATAACTCTGCACAGAAGGAAACTGAATACAAGAACATAAAAGCCTCGGTTTCTTTACAGATGCCATTTCTCAATGCTAGAGGTTTCTTTTATTAAAAACTTCCAGATGCATCATGAATAGGAGAAGTGGGTTAGGCTTCCAGGCTTTACTGTTGAAACTGTGGGCTGGGAATCCACAGCAGTGCAGCAGGAGGAAACGGCATTAGGTGCTAGGGTTGCTTCGGTGACATTTCTTTGCTCGTAGGTTACAACGCCTTTATTTGGCATATGACCCTTCTCGCCTTCCTTACTTGATCAGCCCTATCTTTGCTGCTTTCTAGATAACTGACTTCTCCCATAAAGTAAAGCAGCTAGCTAAAAAAATAATAATAATAAATAAAACATGCTTCTTCGTCTAGACGTCCTTGAAGTCCATGATTGAGATTTCTGTAATCAAGAGAAAATTGCTCACCACTGACTTTTACAGTTGCAGGGTGTTCTACTGCACGTCCTTCAAGATGACCAGGGCAGCAGGTGCTGTAATCACTCAAACAACTGTCCCCAACCTGCTGTTCATACAGCAACCAACGGTGCTGATGGCGGTGGACATCAGTGGCAAGGAGAGGATTGTCTTTCAATTTCCCTTCTGCAGCGCTTTCTACAGTGAAGGCTGGAACAGATTTATACTTTCTCTGCAAAGCACACTGCATACCTCACCCATTATTGTATACAATAGTGTTCATTTCTGGAGACTCCATAACTGCTAGAACCTGCAACCCATGCTGATATGCAAATTCAAATTAAGTAGTCATATCTGTTTCATCACTTTCTCTATAAAAACGCTTAATGATGCATTCATGATTGGCGTTTTGCTGCATGTGTGTATGTGTAAAGGTGTCAGGTTCCCTGTAACTAGATTTACAGACAGCTGTGTACTGCCCTATGGGTGCTGGGAATTAACTTGGGCCCTTAACTTGCAGAGCCATCTCTCCAGCCCCTATATAATCAGAAGTGTTCCTAGGGTAGAAGTCTGGAGATGAGTTCTGTGCTGAAGGGTGCACCGCTGCCAGTGTGACAGTGACATCTGTCCTTTCAGCGGTTTTCCTAATGGCGTTCTGACCTGAGGGTCTTTGAAGATGCCCCAAGGGCCCTATGAGGAAAATGGTGGACAACAGAAGGTTTTTATTCTTCTATTTGAAAGGTCAGGAGTTAAAGGTATACACTGCTCACGCAGACAGAGCTCAATTCCCAGCAACTACATTGGGGAGCTCATGGCCACCTGTGACTCCACCTCTAGGGGATATGTCACTCTCTTCTGGCCTCTGTGGGCGTTCACACGTATGTGCATGCCTGTGCACATATGCATGTGAATATTCATGAATAAAATCTTTTTAAAAGTGGTCAGCATATTTTAATTTGTTTTACATGTATGATTTTTGCATATGTGTACGTGTACATGATCATGGGTGTTGTGTAAAAAGGAGTAAGAAACCGTTTGTAGAATCTGATCTAAATGTAAAAAAAGAAAAAAGCAGACATCCTTGTAAGACTGGAACTCTCAAGGATCTAAATTATTAATATCAAATGAACACAGTTTTAGCATTTCTAACACCAGATGCTACCATCTATCAAACATGCTCTTACAGAAAAAAAAAAAAAAGGATTATTTACTGATAAGAATAAAGTATGAGGTAAAATCGGGAATGTTTCCGTTTTCACGAGTTCAACTGAAGTTGTTGTAGACACTCCAAAGACTTCCCTGGATGTGTCTCTGGATGTCAGAAGCAAGACAACAACCTCACATTATTCTGGAGTCTATGAAATTTGAAATTTGAAGCAAAAAAAAAAAAAAGTTGCCCATTTCACAAATTCAATTTCATTTAGTTCTTTGTTTCCCTAGAAACCGGAATGCTAGCCCCAAATTGAGAGCCGGGAACCCATCTATTTACCAGCCAAACAGCAAATGTGCCCAACATAAATGTGAAATCGGGGAGCTAGAGCTAAAGCCCAGTTAACAGAGGGCTTCCTAACACGCGTTACATAAAACCAGGCCTAATGGTGCACACCGGCTGCCATGGCCCTTACACAGTGAGACAGGAGGATCAGATCAAGTTCAGGGTCATCCCCTACCTCATTTTCATTCCAAGGACAGCCTGAAACTACCTAAGACTTTGTATAAATAATGTAAAATGTGATGGATTTTAGGTATCTTGAATATAAGAAGAGACTGTAGCCTTCAAACCTTAAAGAAATCCCTTGCTTCCTCCAACCAATCTTTTCTATTGCAAACACAGGTCAAGAATGAGGTCAGCTGTGGGTATAACTGGGAAAGGAGACTATAGAAGGGGGAGGGGCATCCTGTGATTCAGCTCAGTTCCTCCTCCTCATGGCCTCAAGAAGGAGGTACTGGTCACCTCGTGCCTCCTCCTCAAGGAATTCTGTCATCCAGGGACCTATAGAATGGCCATGAAGGAATACAGGATACCAGTGAAAAGTATTCACTCAACATGTGAGTCTCCACTTACTTCAGCATCCCACTCAGATGGATTTATTCCTTGACATCATTGAGTTTTAAGTAGGTTTTTTTTTCCTATATAGACTTGTAGAACAAATCCCAAAAGATACCAACAAATATCCATGTTTGGAAATCAGGCATCTGGGCTACCACAGTCTTTTTTAAGCAAAACAAACCAAAAAAAAAGGGGGGGAGGTGGGAGTGGGGGCGTATGAAAGTGTTAAGGATCCTGCTACATAAAAACCACAGAATGAAATTTCACCCCTTTTGGCAGACCAAGGAGGGTGGGGATGCTTCTGTGTTTAGCCCATCCCGAGCTTCAGCCTGCAGCCCAGACTGATTCATGCCTTGTTTCCACATTCTCAGCTTCCATTAAACTACCAAGTATTGTTTATCAAGGCGTAGGAGGGAACTAAAGCACTTTTTCTTGATAGGTCTTGGATGGCTTCCACTCAAGATAACAGACTGATGCTATTTGGATAAGTGTCTACTGGGGATCCCCTTATGTCAGAAAAATGCCCCCCGGCTACAGAGTAGTCCTGATTCTGGCAAGTCTCCTCGCCTGCTCCCGTCTACCTAATCCCCGGGATGATTGAACATTCCTTCTCCATTCCCTAAACCTGCCAGTCAGACGATGCTCTCATCAACACCGTGTGCTTCGCTCTGCACAATGACAGAACAACAGGAAGCAAAGTAGGCTATCACAGCCCTACAGGAGGGCTTGTTCCTACACATTCGTGTTAGAATGAGCAAGAGGGAACCGAAGTCCATGAAAGATTAATACCTCTCTCCCTGTTCGATAACTCCCAGCTCATCAAAACATGAAATCAGTAGCAAAAGGGACGTTTAAAGAAACAGCTCCTTAGTTTACAGACAAGCATAGCAAGCAAGTTAAACACGGAACGCTGCTTCAAGATGCGATTTGTCCTTGGCCCTTGGACTAGGGCATTTTGCCAGCTGTCACTACGAGACCAACTGAAAGGGCCACGCCCAAACTGTTGTTCTCGTTAGAAGCAAAACAATTTAACACGAATGCTTGGCGGCCCTGGCATGTCATACTGTGTTGTTTAGTCTTACAAGAGAATGCCTCACGCTATCACTAAATAACATTCAAGCAATTGCATTCATGGTCTGCGAACTGCTTCCGATGCTCCGTTATACAACTAAGATCTACACGTTACGACTCAACTGCTTGCTGCGCTCAATCTGCTCAGTCTCTTCAGAAGACAAAAAGGTGTGGCCTACACGGAAAGATAGTAAGAAACAGTTTTCTACGCTTTATATAGGGAAGGTATTTATGGGGCCTTCTGAAACCGTGGGACACCTGTGCCTGTGTCACTCCCGATTATGAATGTGAGGTTTTTCAATTTACCTACACTTGCTCTCGCTTCATGTATAATCGTTTTCAAAGATGTGGAAGGTATTCAGGAACCTCAGGAAAGATCTAATGATCTAAACCTCTTCTGTTTGGCTGCCTGGCTCCTACCTTCTCCATCAGCTTCAACATAGATGCTCCATGAACACGCTTGATTTATATATGCTTTATGTAAGACACCAAGTGAAAGCCCAAGACAGAATCCTATCCACAATGAGCCAACATATTCTCGCATCTGAGGGTCAGACTTTGAGGGGTCAAGCCTCCAGTGCCCATTGTACCTCCGAGGTCCAGCTACCTCAAAGTCTCTGCTAAACAGAGCTTTAATGGATAACATTTTTGTTGTTGTTGTTGTTGCTCATTTTTCTGGAGTTTCCCCAAAGCAAAACCTTTCTAGAATAAAGCTCCTCTTGAGTTCACCAGTGAAGTAAATGTAAGCTGTCAGGGAGACCCAGATGATCTAAGACTAGACTGCAGTGGATAACTGCCCAACTACAAATTTATTACAATCCTTAAAGTGGGTGAGATATAAATTATACCTCAGGAAAGCTACTAAAACTAAGTCTGAACATGAGTCCGATAGCTAAGCTGTCTGTAAATATCTGATTCAAAGCTACAAAGATACCTTTGGCTACCCCACGCTCAGGTAGCCCAAGTTCTATGAACTTTAGTCAGACTTCACCGGAAATGTCAAAAGACCTCCCTGTAACATTGATAGCATAACTTAAGAGACCGATAGCAATATCCGCAAAGAACCAAACATGACACATGCAGTAAAAAGTGAAACTCTAGTGTGATTGTCTGTGTGGATACATACATGCAGAGCTGCTCAGTTAAGCGTGGTTTTAGTTCAAAGCTTGTTAATTAGACACTTGGTTCTGGGCAAGCGTCTCAAAGAGTCTTTTCTCACCTATAACCTGTAACTCTGGGCCCTAGAGTTAAGTAGCAAGGAAAATAACTGATTTAAGGGTTGGGCTCAGTCGTGTAGCTTTGCAGTGAAATGTAGACAGAACGTTGAAGAGGCAAAAAGATAAAAAGCAACAACCATAACTTAACCCACACCCACTAAAACATCAGAGTGTTCACAAGAACTATCACTCTCCAGGAAAGCCTTTTCTGATTTTTTTTTTTTTGGTGGGTTTTTTATTTTTCAGATGAGTAAATGGAACACACTTTGGTTCTCTGGTTCAACCAAGGCCATCATCAGTAGCAGATCCAGAATCCCACCCCAGGGGGTAACCTGCTCTAAACGTTCATTCTCCATTCCTCATTAAGTCTTCGACTTCCTTCCCCTCAGATGTGGGCGTGAATCCTCCTCACCTTGACTTTAGTGCGTTAACTATTTTCCCTGAGTCTTGGTCTCCTCATCTAGATCACTAGAAGTTAATTTTCCGGGTTATTATGAAAATTAGAAAGGACATCTCTTACATTAAGAAACTATTCAATAAACAGCTCATCATTCTCTCACAGAAGTCCCTTCCTGTGAGGGGGGGGGGACAACAACAAATTACAAATTTTATTATTTCCTTACATCCTACCTGGAAATCCTCTTCAGGAACTTGAGTCTATCAAGAGCTATTAAAGCAAACACAAACAACATAGCGTTCCTTTTTTATTTTCCCCCCCTATGGGCCTCTGGCTTTATTCCTGAGACTGTCAACAAGAGTGTCAACTTCAAGGGGTGGGCATCTGTCCACAGGAACTGAGCTGAGGTCACAGGCCTGTCTAGCTCTGTCCTACAAACAGATGTCTTTGGGACAACTCTTAGTCACAGTGGGCTACAGCTAGAGTCAAACCAGGTGGGAAGCGTTGTCTCTCCTTTCTAATCCTTGGCTGGCCCGCTCATTCCCTAAGACAATATTTCACTGACTGACTGTATTTCAAAATGGTTTTCTCCAGGATACAGTGCCTTTATTTGTGTAATGCCTGATTGTTATGCAAGCAGAAGGAAGTGTTTCCAGAACAGTGATTATTTCTGTCCATGCGCTGGCAGGTACACTCCTTCCAAGAGTTACTTCCCTAGAAGCCAGGTAAAATCTGATGTGATGTGGGTCTCTAGTGGTGGTGAGGAGGTAAAGCATCTGTGACTTAGAGCCAACCCCCTCCCCCGCAAAAAAGCAGCCAAGGAAATCCCATTTAAACTGTCCTGTCATGATGAGAAACACTCCACAATAATCTTCCAAGATAACATAAGGCCAACTCTAAACATACCAGCTTTCTTCCAGATCTGGTGATAATTAGGTTACATTTAACATCGTGAACCATATCTTTACAGAGAACAGAACTCAGAGCGGCAGAGGTCACTTTCCAGCTTTTTACCAAACTCAGTTAAGAATCCAGCAGATTAAACAGGAACCGCTTTAAACACAGTTAGTGGAAACAGTATATACCAAAAGTCCTGGACTCCAAAGGGTGTGGTCGCTGACTCTCCGCACCAGGTGTCTGCAGAATTTAAATAATCCCAAGCAGCGATGAGGTGATTATGTATTTAATCCTCTGCTGGAAATGTGACTTCCTTAAATATCTGACTCCTGAGGTCTGTCCCAGCTTAAAATGACTAGGGACGAAAACCGCATTTTCAAATCTTAACTCCTTGATTTTTCTTCTAACATAAGAGGTAACTTAAAATGTTATTCACATATAATTTTGTATATGAATGTGTATATACATATATGTATTATATATATAATATACATATACATATATATAAAATTTCCCCTGTGTTGGAGGTTAAACCCAGGGTCTTATACATGATGGACTAGTGCTCTAAAACTGAACTACAACAAGATCTCCAAACTTTTTTTTTTAATGTTTTGATTTTAAGACTGAATCTTACTAAGTTGTAACCTAGGCAGGCAATGAACTTGCAATCCTCCTGCCTCAGCCTACTGCATAGCTGAGATAAGAGGGTATTTTGGTTTTTTATTTGGGGGGGTGGTTTTGGTTTTGTTTTGTTTTGTTTTTTTGTTTTGTTTTGTTCTTAACCATCATTCCAGCACTGTCTTCTCAGTCAAAAGCCTTAATTTGAAAAGTATATATTTCAGTATGGTGAGGAATGTAATTGGATATATAATTGAGCCACAGGGCCAGTGAGGTGGCCCAGTGGATAAAGGCACTTGTCACAGAGCCTGACTTTAATCCCTGGGGTCCACTTGGTGGAATTACTAAGAGAACTCTTCTGCAAGTTGCTCTCTGATTTCCATGCAAGTGCTACTGTGCACGCACAATGTGGACACAGACAGACAAGCTAAACTGAATTCTTAAAAAAGCTTTCTAAGTGTGTATGCTATACAACCTGACGTTCATATTTTAAACTGGTGTGTAAAGTGGCAGCTGTGTTGGCTGTGACAAAAAAATAATCTAAGATATTTTTTTAAAATACAAGAACTAGCCTTTCCTTATACAACCATTCACCACTTAACAGAGAGAATTGTGTTGTTTGACAATGTCCGACACTGCGCTTACCCAAACTGAAATAGCTACATCACCAAAAAATGATGGAATCTCGTGAGATCTCCATCCTGCATAGCGTGATCTGTCCTTGACCAAATGGCACTATGCAACACCTAACTATATACAGAGTATCATATTCTTAAACATTAAATAAAGTGTAAAAGAATCACTCTACATGCCTGATAAGTGAAACTAAAACGTTCATAATAAATGAATTACAGTGTTTATCTGAAAAAGACACTAACACTTGTGGGGTTTTATGACGTACAGTCTTGAATCCACCCAATGTTTCCAATGGCCATCATCCAAGAACTTTCAAGTTGTTAAATCTACAGATAAATACCAAGTCTCAGAGGTCTGTGAATGGAGAGTTACAATTACCCTGGCTGGGTGGGGGTTGGGGAGGAGTGATATTCATTAATGTCTCTCTTTCCTATTCTCTTAGGTATTGTCATTAAAACTGCTCCCTGAAACTTCACAGAAATCCGGTAAAAACATAAGAGCCTGTCCTGAGACGGCACTGGGATTGTAGTAGCTCATATTGGGAGTTCAAGATAAAGAAGAATCTTCATCCTCTGCTTCAGGACAGGGGAGAGAGCCTCGTTGGAGAGAGAGAATACAAGCCGGCGAGGAGGTAAAGGTTATTCACACATCTGTTTACCAGAGGCACACGACAAACTGTACGGGTAAAGCATTAGACACTAGGGAATTCAGAATCAAGAGTTCAACAGCCATTTTTACCACCACCACCAACAACAACAAAGCCCGTGAAAGGCTTTCAATGTGAGATCCTAAGAACTCTCTTTATATATACCATCGTGCCTATTATATTATATCATCCCTAACATCCTCGCTTTCCCATAGCAGACCTTAGCATGCTGCATAAAGCAATATTTAGGGCTTTTCTGCCATCTTTTGGACTAAGACATGTTGGTTCTATTAAAGCAGGTTGGGTCTGCAGTCTTTCTTCACTGTTATTACAGGTAGACTTGACAGCACAAGACAGCCCCCCCCCCTTTTTTTTTTCTTTTTTCCAGTGTTCTGCTGTGAAGGAAACATTGTTAAATGAGGTCCGTTTTACCTGCTGGGCAGTTGCACTCTGAAGGTGCCTCCCTGGCGATTCTTATTTTAGCCATATGTTCATAGGATTTCTGTGGGGAAAGCAGAGGGATTGACACAGTATCAGTAGCTCTGAGGAGAACTGGACTCTCAGGGGCTCTCTGGCCACATGCCTGCTTTGCCAGCATCTGATAGCTTGCATAAGGAGTATTTACATATGTACTTGGACTCTTGTCAAAAAGTAACAGAATCCAAGTCCTAAAATAAGACAATGACCACTAACATGGTAGCAGGATTGCAGGCTTTTGGCTAACATCTTTCTCCAGTCCTCAATTATCACCACCCCCTCCTTCAGCCCAAGCATAGGCGGTCAGCGCAGACGCCAGGCAGTGATACATGGCAGGTCTGAAGACACTGGCCAAGAGCACAAGTGTGAATGTTAACTCTACACAGCCTCTCCAATTGGAAGTCAATAAAAAATTAAAGCCCCCTGACCTGAATTGAAAGCAACCTTGAAGATCACTCTCGGCCTACCTTCCTTAATATCTGCACTGCATCCTTTACCAAATATAAAACTTTTTCAAAGTGTTTGAACATGTAAAAAAGATTCGAAGGGTGGAATTTATGATTCTGAATCGCGATAGGATTGTTTCACTTGAAAGTGATTACCTTTGTATATTAATAACACCTGTTTTCCTAACCTTTCCCGGGAAAGGCGATATGAGATCTTATATCAACAATGGATAGCCTCTGTTGAAGTGAGAGATCACAAGAGACTCCAGAAAACTACAAAGAAAGAAAATTCTCCTCCACACACTGTTATTCAGGTCACCTTTTCCTCTTTTAGACCCCCATATAGTTTAGCATGCGAGCACTATGGAAGACTACCGACTTGGTACTAATCCATACCCAAGGTATTTAACACACAGTCAAGCCAATGCAGGCAGTAAGGGTCGAAGCCAGCCCCGCACACAGTACCCACACCTATGCAAAACAGTATTCACGCGCAAAATAACCAGCCTTTCACACCTGAGCCAAGAGCCGCTCCACTTTCTCCTGAACCATTGCCTTCAGCTCATCCATGGTGTCAGGCAGCGGATGGAAGGAAGGGGTCCCTTTAGCAGATTCAAGAGCAGCAATCCTCGCCTGGAGGTCGTTGGTTTTCACCCCAAGATACAAACAGAAAACCACAGCAACCACTGACAGGAGGGTCGCCAGGGCCGCGCACGAGGGCATGGTGCCGGCACAACGCTGTCCCAAGGGGCGCGGATCTTCAGATCCAGACTCTCGTCCCCCTCCCTTCCCTGCAAGCTTCTTCACCAACATTGTGGCAGAGTCGCCGGCCTCCGCTAAGCCTTCCACTCTCTACCTCCTCCAATAATCTTAGAATGAGGGGAAGGGCTGGTTCCTGCAAAGTTCAGTCCCTGCAGCTGCACAACTAGTTGGTTGGAGATGGACCTGCGCGTGGCTCGGCGTCCGGATCAGCGGCGTGGACCGTCCTCCAGATTCCTTCTCCCCTTCCAGCTAGGAGTGAAAAGCACCCTCCGGCAGGGGACTGTGTGGCGCCGGGAGTGTGGGGGTCACAGCTGAAATGAAACCCACCAGGGCAGCTCTTCTAACCCCCCAAAATCCGACACCTCCTTAGTGGTCCCCCGCGCGGAGGCGCAGGGTCCGAGAGCCCCTCTCCCTGCTCCGACCTGTTGAGCCTGCCTGCCTATCTCTACCTCTTTCCACCCGCGGACCTGTCTCCCACCTGGATCAGTTCAAGGCCGAAAAGAAAAGGAAATGCAGAGACCCAGCGAGAGCGCGGCCCCCGTGGGTGGTAAAGGAATAGAGGAAAGAGGAGAACCGAGTGACTCAAGCAGCGACCGCGAGCTGCGAGGCCCCGAAAGTATCTCCGCAGACCCGCGTGTGTGAGCCTTAAATACCCCGGGATGCTCTCGAGTGAGACAGTGCGCGCGCGCCTGAAGCGCGGACCGCCCCCTCCCGCAGGAGCCTCCTGATTAGCATAATATATTCACCTTCGCCCAGCCCGCCTGGACCCACGAAGGGGCGGGAGCGCGGGTGGGAGCGGAGCGGGAGGTTCCTATTAGCATAATATATGCAAATAGCTACAGCAGCGGCTGTGATTGGAGAAGAGCTTGGAGACCCTTCTCCCTCCCACCACCGAGTAACTTCAGCGTCCCCCTAAGGCCACCTCTCTGGCCTTTCCAAGGGCCGAATTGAGGTCTGCTGTGCGGAGTGGCTTATACTGGCTTAGCCCAGCGCCCCCTCTCTATTTGGGTTAAAAAAAAAAATGGAGAAATGGCCTCCTGAAGGGAAGAACGGAAGCAGAATGCTCCAACTCTCCAGATCCTCTCTCAAAGGCAGCCGCAGAAGCTCCTCCATCTCGCCCTTGTGCGACGTTTCCCTCCTCCCTCAGTTCGTTCCCACATGCCCAGAGGCGAAGTGTCTGGCTGACGTCTGCAGGGTACCTTCCCTACTTCCCTTCCTTCCCACGCCTCGCAGCAGATTCTCCAACCGACTGGGGAAGTTTTCTCGCCCCTCCCCCGTTTCCTCTTGTCTTGATGCTGTTCCACCCCCACCCCCACCCCCAAGCTCTGGACTCCTACTCTGTACTAGGGTGCTAATGTGTTTTCCTGATTCGCTGTTTTCTGTGTGTTTGAGGCATACACATTTCTCAGGATTTGAGAAAGAACTGAAGAATGAAGTCAGTTTTTCCTCTTCCTTGACTCTCAGCTTGCTATCCCCTCCGGATCAAATTACAAAGTCTCTACTGGGATTTTTTTTTTTCTAAATTGATAACAAGTAGCATTTTGCATCCAATTGACTTTAGAGGGGGGAAAAAAAAAACCCTAACTCTTCCTCCGAAAGACCTTCCTTTTTGCCTTCTCTCTTAAGAAATGCCACATATGTTTCTTTCCCCCTTTAACCGCTAACGGCAACCAGTTACTCACTACTAAAAATCAATGAGCAAAATACCACACTGAGCAGTTGCTTCTCATGTGTGAACTGTAGTGCCAAGGGAGAAACGGGATAAAGACGGGAGACATTAGCTGAAAGACTGTCTTCTAGACATAGCAGGAAGCTTGGACCCATGAAATCTTAACAAGTGGTTGCATAAACAAGACCTCAAGACCTGAATAACTACAGTGCTCACGTGCCAACCTGCATCGGGGAGCTTGCATGAGACCCGGTGCCTAGAAAAAGAGCTACCAACAATCAATACTGCTGGAGGAAACTCTGTTTTCTTCCGGGACCAATCCCCCCGACTGTCATCTCTAAATACATATACATATGGGAAACACTAAATGGACTCAAGAAGGGTGTGTGTGTGTGTGTGTGTGTGTGTGTGTGTGTGTGTGTGTGTGTGTGTTCGGGATTGATCCAGGCTAAGTATGCTCTCTACCATTGAACTATACCTCAAGCCAAAATTTTTTTCATATGTCAATTCTTTTCACACTCCACTTAACCTCAGTTGCTTAGTGTGGGTGTTTGGTAGATGGTGGTGATGGTGTGTGTGGGTTGCAAATTTTCTCTTTGCCAGTTCTCTCAGTGTTTGCTCCTTGGGCCCCTGCTTTATGCCATCTTTTTGTCTAACCATACTCTCCTCAGTGGAATTCCTAATCACCGTCTTTTAGCTGTTGAGCAATGAATCAAATACCAAGCCCAAAGCCCCTGAGCCTCAGAATCATACAGCTAACCATTTGGCATTCGTTCCTCACTAGCAGTTACAACTTAACTTACATTGTTCCTCCAAGCTGGGCTCCTCCTCTGTTTTCCTTCTCAGTATGGGGCTGCCCTGACTTCTCCTCACCCTCCTCTTCATGTTCCCCTAAATTTCTTCAACACACCCTGTCATCCTCAGGTTGTAAACCTTAATGTCTCAGATGTCCCCACCAGACACCTGCCATCTCACCTAACTTATGGTGTCCCTCTACATACCATTTTCTAGAAATATGAACAAAGAACAAAGACCTTTAAGCAGTTCACACAAACACAAAAGCCACTTTGCATTCTGGTGCCAACAATAGGGCACACAGACCGTGTGCTCTGTGGAAGTTGGCCATGAAAGGGTCCTTCAGCTTCTCTCATAAGCTCTTAGAATGATCAGATCTCAGTGGAGAGATAAGAGTTGGAATTTTATGGATTTGAGACCTTTATCCAGAGGATTAGATTTGCTTTATGCCTTTAGGGGGCATGATATCTCAGAAATGTGCCAGCCACTAGCACTAAGATTTCAAGACCCAGAAGATTCTCTGCATATCAAGCTCAAAGAATGCATGGATTAGCAAGGCTCTGGGGTCTGAACCCACTTTGTTCTATATAGTCAACAGAACATCATTACTTTGATTTGTAGATGGAGACAGATAGCCAAAAAAAAAATGTTAAAATAGTTCTAAAAATTCTATGTTCCAGCTGACTCCAATTTGCCTATGGTTTGTATCAATTGTAGTAAAAGGCAAACAGCAGGTCAATAAACAGCACCATGAAGGAAAGAATAATACTGCATACATGCAACACACACACACACACACACACACACACACACACACACACACACACACACACAGAGAGAGAGAGGTGCATGCCCCAAGCTCCAAAACATCTAAGTGGCAACACATTTGTAGATGAAGTTAAGGATCTTAAGATGGAAAGATTTTATGTGTAAGCACAAGGGTCCTTATAAAACAGAACCAGAATTTCAGAGGGAGAGGAGCTGTGTCAATGGAAGCAGTAGTGCTGGGCATAAATACTGTCTCGGAAGATAGAAGAGTGTCTAAAGCCTTTATTCTAGAAGCAGGAAGGAGGAGTCCAAAGGGTTCTTTTCCCCTAGAATGTCCAGAAGAAAAGCAGCCCACTCAATCAACACCAGGAATTTAGGAATCCTGACCACCAGAACTATAATTACTAAGTTTGTTTCGTCTTAGCTGGTACAAGCAGGCCATGCAGTCCTGAGGCCTTACGTCCCAGGGATTTGTATATTGTCTACACATTGGTCTATTGCCTAGGAAAGACTGGAGAGCAAGAACATCTGTCATTTCACACAAAGCCAAGATGCCCTTTACAGAAGCACAGTACACTGAAAACTGTGTTCTATGGTCTTGTTGCCTTCTAACCTAGCAACTCAAGAACAACCAACCAGCCAACTACACAGGCAGACAGACAGCATTCTCCTCCTTACTCCTACTGACAGAGCCAAGGCTCTGACCCAGGACTCCTCACTAATGAAATTACCACCACCGCCACCGATCTCTAGGTCATCAAATATGAGGAACAAACAGGACATTCGACAGGTGGGTGTGGCAGAAAAATAAAGTGAGAAAGGAGGTGACTAGGAACAAAAGCAATGAGGTGGAAAAGGGCTCGAATGGGTGGGAGGTACTTTTAAATGTAAGAAGGCATGAGCCTAATGCCTCTAGAAGCTGTTCCATAGTGGGTATGTCATGTAGATGTTAGAATTTTACACATATTTCAAATTTGGACTGTGCGTGTGTATTAGGAAAGATTACTGACAGGTGAGAGTTGCTTCAACAATTACATATTGTTTTATGAGGGTGTGAATCACCTTTTTAAAAAAAAAAAAGAAAGAAAGAAACTTCAATTTGGGTTATAAATACTGTTCTATGTCATTAACTTTCGAAGCTAAATTTCTAGAGCCCTGGCTTCAGCCACTGTATCCAACACAGCAAATGTATCCAACAGAGGCCCACATATGCAGGGCTTTCTGCCTTTCTTTGTACGCCCACGCCACCTGTTGTAACCTCTGAGTGTCTTAATGAACAAATGATAGTATAGACGGTGCAGCATCACATGTCACTTAATAAACTTCAGAGAAGAGCGCGAGTGCTCGTGGGACCATCTCGTAGGAAGGCAGCGCCACAAAGAGAACGAGGAAGCTGGAGAGGGTTGAGAGAACTGAAGCTTACAAGACACCGTTCCTCTACAGCCAGGCAAATTTCAATAAATCACAAACAAATTATAAATATCTTTCAGAGCAGACGAGCAGAAAAGAAGTATTTGGCTCCAAGTGACAGCTGAAAAATTCCCTTTCAGACAGATCAAGGAACTGATCCCATTCGCCCAAGCCTGGTTAAGCCAGGGGCTTACAGCTGGATGAACCCAATAATCTGGACGGCGCACACCCTCCCGGCACCCTGGCCTCTGTGCAGTCCGTGGTCTGTCTGTCGTTCTGTCAGTCTGTCGTTCTGTTATATTTGGAGGGAGTAAGAAAATTTTCTTCTCAAAGCTTAAAGTGCAAAGTATTAAACCCACCAAAAGATTTTTCTCCCAAACCCACCAGTTATGCTGCTGACTGAAGCGAGGGGCCATGGCTTGTCAAACAGAAAATCGACCTTTTCGTGTGATGATGTATAGGGAGAACGTCTCTGCGTGGTTGAGTCAGCCCAAGGTTAAGAACCCAGATGCCAAGATCATTGTTCAGTTTTGCCACTTACGAGTCGGGAGACTTTGAATAAATGACTCAGCTTTCCTGTGCTTGGGTTTTCCCCATCCACACAATGAAGATAGTAATATGTGGCTAACCATTAGGACACTTTGCTTGGAGAAATTGGGATTGCATGTGGTCAAAACATGGCAGTTAGTATTAAGTACGGGGAATACAGTAAATATTACTGATCCTACTACTACTTCTGTTATTACTCTAAAAGTGTCCATTTACTGACCATAGACACTGAAAGGTAAGAGCAACACCCATTTTCACACTGAATTCTCATTCACATACCATGATTTTAGTCCTGTGTCAGCATATATGAACAGAGTAGTCTCAGGGCCACCTTCCAGCTGTTGGATGATTTGAGAAATTCCCTATGCCAAACGATTCTTGCTGTATCTTATATCATTTTTTTATTTGTTTCACCTCTTCTAGAACTTCATATAAATAAAATCATGCATCATATATTCTACTATATCTGGCATCTTTTGCCCAATATGGTTTTGGGATTTATCCGTAGTATATTATACATTGTAGCCTTTTTCTTTTCAACTGTTATTTTTACACCTTTCCTGTTAACTTTTCAGTAAACACTTGGATTATTTCTAATATTTTGCTATGTGCTTATTCTATGAATATATATATAGTGTATGTTTTTAAAGTATAAAGGATCATCTCATTTATAAAGGACACATTCATTAAGACTGTTTGTGAAGAACAGACTGGGAATATAGCTCTTTCAGACAGCAAAATATTTTACAGTGCATAGTAATCAACACAGTAACACAGTTTGCTACTCCTCAGGGTCAGAAATTAACCAGAAAACAGAAATAAAAAAAAAAAAACCAAAAAACCTTGAAGACAGGCCTGCACACAAACAGCCTTTGCAATGGCAAAGGAAGGACTCTACAGACTGGCTGGGGTAGGGGTGGGGTTTCCATTCAATATGTGCACTATGTGGAATATTCATACAGGAAGAAAATGAAACTGAATCTTTTCTTCAAAGAACATACAAATATTAAGCAGGAAAATGTTATAAACATAAATGATAAAAACATTGGGAAAATAATAGACAAATAACTCTGTGAACTTGTTTAAAGCAGGGTTCCTAAACAAGACACATGAGCAGGTAGCCACTAAAGGGATGACTGATAAACTGAAATACATTAACTTTAGGACTCCTACTTTTAGGGATTTTATAAAAGCGGGGAAAAATGAGTGAAAAGATAGGCTAGGACATTGGAGAAGGTGAGTTATAAAATGTAGAAGTGAAAAAATACCTCTCATCCAGAACATTCCTGAGAGAGAAAACAAACCAGAAAAGTGAAATAGAGCTCAAAGAGTACTTTTACAAGCCAGAAACTAAAATAGTTGGTAACCATATTAAAATATGCCCACGCCCGGAAATAATCAGAAAAATTCACAACAGGATACCACTATTCTTGCCCCAAGATGGCTTAAAATAAAAGAAGTTAACCAATGTCCAAAATGTTCCGTTTGCTCTCTGTTACTGTGATAAACATGACCAAAAGTAATTTGGGGAGGAAAAGGTTACATGTAAGAGTTCTTCACTGAGAGAAGTCAAGACAGGAAAGTAGGGCCAGGAAAGGAAGCAGGTACAACTGCAGAATGCCAGAGGTGGCACTCCTCACAGTGGGCTGTGATCTTCTATATAAGTCAGCCAGCAAGAAATTGTCCACAGACCCAGCGGCAGGCCAATCTGATGGCGGTAACTCCTCACCTGAGAGGCATCTTCTTCCCAAACGTGACGAGTTGACAATGAAGAGACACAGGAGCAGTCTGGGGCAACTAGACCTCTCACCTGTGTTAAATGTGAATTTGCAGATCCTTTTTAAAAAAAAAAAAAAAAACTATCCAACTCAGTCTCCAAGACCAACATGCAAAGCATTGTGGGAGGAGGTTTAGAAGGAGTAGCAAAAGTCTGAGAGCCTACAAAAGAAACAGATGCCTCGAAGTCTTAATTGAGAGCTTAGTTGAGGGCTAGTGAGGAAGATGTCACTGTGGAGAGGTGGACACTGTAACTCTGCAGCCCGTAGTAACAAGGAAAGGAAACGAGACCTCAGATGTTCATCCAGAGTACTGGAGGTGCCAAAAGGCTTTTACGGCTTGTGTACAGTGTATGTATACGGAAATCAACGAGGAAAAGGAGGGCTGATAAACAGGAGGAAGCCAAGGATTGATGGGATTAAAGTCCCCAGGTTCTACAGATGACAACTAGCATTCACAATAAAAAGTGACTTTTGGCTGGGAGGTGGTGGTACATGTCTTTAATCCCAGCAGACATATAATTGGGAGGCAGACATAGGCAGACCTGGCCACCCTGGTCTATACAGTGAGTTCTAAGACAGCCAGGGCTACACATAAAGAAACCATGTCTCAAACACATACACACACACACACACACACACACACACACACACACACACACACAGGGGAGGTGATGTGGCTGGGCTTTTGAAGCTAGCCATGGTGCCTGAATTTACTCCAGAGGCTGAGGCAGAAAGATCACAAATTTGAGACTAGCATGGACAACTTGGTGAGATCATGACTTAAAATGAAAAAGGAAAAACACAGAAAAAATTATGAACAAAATAAAAATCCAGAATCCTTCTAAAATCAGAAAAACTGAGAAAACGGGATTAGGGGAACCCTTCTTAAGACCCAAGAAAAGTCTTACTTGATGCTTCAGAAAACTGCACAGTTCCCAGAACTTCCGAACACCTTAGCTTCGATCCCCCACCAACTCGGCCGAAGCCCAGCGTAGAGCGGCTTATCTGAGGAAATGCCAATAAGACATGTGAGGCCATAGCTCCCTAAGAAAACTCTATTAACAAAAGTTCTACTGCTGAAAGGTCTGACGGGGGCTGTGGGGGTGCAGAGACTTTTCCAGTGCTAAACCTCTACATCCAGGAAGCATCTGGAAAAAAAAAAAAAAAGAACTGGGGCGCTGCAAACACAAGCTATCTTTCATGGGAAGAAAGAAAGCTTGGCACACAGGGGAAAGGGAAGGTCAGACGGCAGAGCCAAGAGCTACAGAAAACCATTCCCAGGGAAGAATAGACCTCAGTGCTAACCAAAGTACTTAAAACATTTGCTCATTTGGGTTCCTGCTTTGGGGCCTCTCCTTCGGATAGCCTTTTCACACATCGGTTTCTCTGTCACGTGTCACGGAACAGTGCCGTTTCCAGCAAATGCCAGTGATGGACGCAAGTCACATGGCTACCCCATTTCAAAAGAAGAGGACTAGACCGACACAGATGCGGGAGCTGGAGTTCACTGGGGACCATCGAGATGACAAACAACCACAGAAAGGAAGTATAGTCAGAGCTATGCGAGACAATAAAGCAATGCTCAGACAAATGGATGGTAGATCCCAGGAGATGCGCTGTGGGTAAGACCGTCGAGGCAGTGGGATGCAAGATGGGAGGCTGCAGGTACAGAGCAGAATGCTTTGTAAAATATGACTCAAATGATTGCTGACAGCAATACCTACGGGAGTGCTCCTCAGGCCCTTGCATATTCGACGCATACTCTGCAGTCTCTGAGATTTTCACATAATGAGGCTGGAAGGGGTCTGTCACTGGCCATACTTAAAAGTTCCCTGGGTAATTCTGATTGGGAGCTAATTCTAGTGTTAAGTGAGACCCACTACTTTATAAATGCCATGCGAAATGAATGGTTGAAACGAGCAATAAGTCATAATTGTTGAGAACAGAAATAACGAAAAATGCACCAAACTACAATAACCATCTCTATGAACACTGAAATCACAAATACAGAGCTCAAAGATTCAAAGCCGGGATGACCAACCCCAGGCTTCCGGTTTGTGCAAGAGCCAAAGGGGAGATGTATGGGAATATTGCAAAAGAACATATCGGTGAGGAAACTTTCAGAATTTTAGTGAAAATAACATAAAGAGACCATGGATGGGACAGATAGATATTTATATACAAAAGGATGAACTTGGATCCTGTTTTACACCAAATGAAAATTTAACCCAAAATAATCAAGAATTAAAATTTAGGAAGGAACTGGAAAATGGGGGTGGGGAGGGGGAAGAAACAGGATATTTTCAGAACTTTGTTTTAGCCAGCGGTTTCTTAGATTCAACACCAACCAAACAAGAATGAGAGGAGAAATGGGTAAGTTGACCTTTATCAAAATCAAGAACTTTTATGTTTCAGTGGCCATTACCTGAAACAACCCACAGAGTGTGGGTGAGCTTTTAAAGCACATGTCTGGTAAGGGACTTGCATCTAGAAAAACATAGAAACACAAGCCAACTTTAAAATGGGCACAGAGGGATTAGAAAGGTGGATCAGAGGTTAAGAGCACATACTGTTCTCCCAGAGGTCCAAGATTCAATTCCCAGCACCCATGTGTGGTCTTACAATCATCTACAACCCAAGTTCTGGAAGATCCGACACCCTCTTCTAGTTTTTAGAGATGCTGCATCTATGTGGCACACAGACAAACAGAATATTCACATACAGAGAATGTTAGCAGCACTGGCTGTTCTTCCAGAAAACCAGTTTTCCCAGCACTGACTTGGCAGCTTACAGCTGTTTGTAACTCCTCAGGGGATCTGATGTCCCCTTGTGGGCTCTATGGGCCCCAGACATGCCAGTGGTCTACAGTCATACCTGCAAACAAAACATTCATATATATAAAATATTGTTTTAATTTTTTAATAGGTACATAATCTGAACAGACATTACCCCAATGAAGACATATAGTAGCCATGTTGCCGGATTAAAATTCCTCTACATACTGCTATTGCCACTCCCAGATGTATACCCAAAAGAATACAAAACTCATGTCTACACAGATACGTGCACATGTATTTTTATACTAGCACTGTGCATAGTGAACAATCAGTGGAAACAACCCAAATGGCCATCAAGTAACAAATGAATAAGATATAGGATGTTCATTTAATGGGACATTATTAAGCCAATAACAGGGAATGAAGTACTTTATATATGGCACAGCATGGGTGGACCTTGAAAATACTATGCTAATTGCAAAAAGCCAACAAGGAATAATTCTCTATGAAATATTTCAAGCAAGCAGCTGTCACCTGGGTATAGAGGCATAGAAAGAATGTAAGATGGCTAATATGGGATATAATGTTTCTTTGGGCAATTTTTACTTTTCAAATATTTCAAAATTAAGTATAGTAATGGTTGCACAGCTCTATGAATATACTAGAAACATTGAGTAGTGCAATTTAATAATTTTATAGAATATGGGTTATATCTCAGTGAAACTATTCCAAGAAAATATATAGTATATTATTTATAATTCAAGGCTAACTAGAGTAAACAAAACTTGAATATATTTTGTCAGTTCCTTAAAAAGTTAAATGTTAAATTTTCCTAGAACCCAGCAATTCTACTCCTAGACGTACTCTTAAGAGACATGGAAATATATGGGTTCTGTACAGAAAGGTGTCCATGAACATTTACCCCAGCATTATCGCATGTAAAAAATAAAAAACTAAAACAAAGGCCCATCGGTGGATGAAGAAAATGCTCTATCTGCATAAGGTGTAATAGTGTTCAAGCATAGAAATTCTGACTAATGTTACAAGCTAGATGAAGCTAAAAAAACATAGTGACAAGTGAAAAGCCCAAGCCCAAATGGTCACGCTGTTATAGGACTGTGTCTCTCCATGTATCTAGAATGGACAGATCTATAGAGACAGAAATCAGATTATTGGTTACCAGGTGTAGAGGCAGGACAAACAGAATGGTGATCTGTGGGCACGAGGCCACTCCTCTGGGTTGATGAAAAATTTTGAAACTAGAAAGAGGTGACAATTGTCCAAAATTGATAGCACACTCTCAACATAAATTATATAGAACTCCGAATTATATCCTTTATACCTGTTAATTGTATGTTGTGGAAATCTGCCTCAATTCAAAATTTCGGATTATACAATCTCTATACTAGTTAGCCAATGACATAAAAGTAAAGAGGCTAAGTCATGGAGGCTTTAAAATTGCCTTCATTCTGTTAGATACACAATACATCATCCAGTATGTAGTTTTTAGGGGATTTTTTGCTTGAACAAATTTTACTCAATTCTTCCAATGTGCTAATTTGACAAAAACAATTAATAAATACAGCAATGCTTTCTGTGAGGAGCATATAACCTTTGTGAAGCATGTTAATGTTGGTTAACTGAGGTTTCACTTTAGTTCTTTTCTATAATTATTGGAGTTTTTAGCTAAGTGTTGCCATGTTGTCTATGTTCTTATTCTTGCTCCTTTTGTCTGGATCTAAAATATCATTAAGAAAACTCCTCCCATCAGACTGAGCATAGGGACCCCAGTGGAGGAGTTAGAGAAAGAACTGAAGGAGCTGAAAGGGTCTGCAACCCCATAGGAAGAACAACAATACTAACCAGACCCCAGAGCTCCCAGGGACTAACACCATCCAAAGAGTACCCATGGAGGAACCCATGGCTCCAACTGCATATGTGGCAAAGAATAGGCCTTGTCTGGCATCGGTAGGAGGAGAAGCCCTTAGTCCTGTGAAGGCTCGATGCCCCAGTGTAGGAGAATGCCAGAGTGGGTGGGTGGGAGAGAGAGCATTCTCATAGAAGCAGGGAGAGGGGGAATAGGAAAGGGGGAACCGGGAAAGGGGATAACATTTGAAATGTAAATACATAAAATAGTCAATTAAAAAAAAAAGCTCCTCAAAGCAAGTTAATGTTGGACAGAAACCTTTGCAAATGGATGGAACATCACTCTGACAGACTCTGGCAGTAGACTGCAGACCAACACCCAGGCAGACTATATATATATTGTGACCCCCTCATGTTACATCTTCCAGGCCAACCACCTTATACACATGTATCACATGTCTGGCACCTGTGTAGGAATCTCTCTCTGACTTGGAAATTCCAAGATGTATAAGACTAGTGGTAGGTACAATTTTGTCATCATGACCTGGCTACTCTCCTGTTGTCATAGTAACAAATCCAATTTAGAAAGCTTCCCACAGTTGATTTCACAAAGTTTCTAAAATGATTAATATTTGCTACTTTTCAATAACCTCAGAGGCCTAAACCCAAGGATCATGTGGAGCCTTACAGAACCCAGCCAACCTTGAGGCCAAACACACACAAACACACACATGCACACACACGCACACACACACACAAACACACACACATGCACACGCACACACACACACACACGCACACATACGTGCCTCTCTGAAACCTAGAAAAGCACACAGCAGTGGTAAAATGTGCCCTTTATAGAATAGGCCTGAAGAAAAGCCTATGAAGGCCTGCCTGGGAAATGGGCTTTGGTTCCATTTGTAGGATTTCCAGTTCCCAGAATCCTTGGTGTGGTTGAAATAGAGAAGCACAGCAGAGGAACTGGGTGGGTTTATGCTCTTGGCCTAGTGGAGTGGAATAGCTAGGGAGGGATCCAGACAGAACCCTGGCAAGGTCGGGCCCAAAGCACGTCTAATCCACTCAGGTTGATGTCCAATGGTCCTTCCACAGCTTTAAATAGATCTAATAACCATGGTGGGAGGATCATTTCACTTGGGATCCCCTTTATTAGAATGATTCATGAAGACAAGAAAGCTGAACAAGAAAGGTCACCAGCTTGCTGCAGTGGAGGAAGGCTTGTGCCATATGACCTTTCTGTCCTCCCCTGCCTGACCTCTGAGGTGACCAAGGCCTCCAAAAGGAAGCTTACTATAATGTCAGTGGATGCTGGAATCCTCTCCGTGGTCTTTCAAGACAATTCTTTACCGTCTTATTAGATTGAGTGTTATTAACAAAGCATCTTCTATATTTTGCCCAGCCATTTCAGGCTTTTTCTTATAAAACAAGAAAGTTGGGCTGAATTGCAATCAGCCTTCACTGAACGTAGAAATCTCAAAATTTGCCTGGAGATGTGTGGGGTTTTGGCAAATCAAGTCTGGGGAATGGACCCCCAGCGAAGCATTGAGTTTCCTTTGTTGAGCTTTGAAAACGCATTCTTTGACAAACATTATCTCTCTAGCATGCTGCATCCTGTCCATCGTCCTAGGACGCCACAGAGAGGGTGCAAACAGGAGAAAGACGCAAGCTGCGCCATTAAGACCATCTGATTCTAAGAATGAAGTAATGAGTGTGAATTAAAAATGGTAAGGGGCAGCGTGGTAGCACATGCCTGTAATCCCGGCACTCAGGAGGCAGAGAGAGACGAATCTCTGAGTACAAGGACAGCCAGTGCAGCATTGAGAATCCCGGTCCTGAAAAACTAATCTAAAGGAAGAAAGGTGCCAGGGGAGATGGGGGACAGACGATGAACTGAGCCTGTAAGTAACCAGCCTGGAGCAGTTACAAGCCGAAACAGAGATGTCATGTTTTGCGAGGACTGTAAATCAAAGGTCTCAAAATGGCAGGCCACAGACTGGATTCAACCCACAAACGTGTTTGGTTTGGCCCACACAGCATTTTTAAAAATAGGAGATTTCCCACTTAAAAAAAAAAAATCCGGATTTCCATCTTCTGTAAGTCAAAAGTCCTGGCAAGCATCCTCCTTGCCGACTGGCAAGCCTCAGACGGAGCTGAGCTGAACAGTCTCTGCGGGGATGGCTTTTTTTTTTTCAAGTCACCACATTTCCCATCAGTCCTCCCTCAACCTCCCCACACCCCTCACACCCAGCATGGATCGCTTTCCAAACCTAATGAAAAGCACTGTGTGAATGCAGCTTTTGAGCCCTTCTCCTTGGAACCAGGGTATTAGGTACGGACTTTGACATGAGCACAACCTTACATACACAGTTAACCCCTACATGAGGTCTCACCATCACCTTCATTCATTTGAGAGTCCTTCTTATGGGCATTCAAGCTTACAGCCCCTGTGTATTTGCTCTGTCCCTGCAGAAGAGACCGTGAGGCGGGCTGGCCCATAGAACACCTCCCCATCAGTCTTCCTTCTAGAGACTGTAGAGAGAAGCCATCACCAAGAGTTCTATGTCAGAGCAGGGTTCAGGCATTGAGTCCCAGCTGTGATGGTATACGCTGGGTTTAAAGTACTGGATTCTCATATTGCTCCTCCAGCCCTCAGGGTATCTGACCAATCATCTTAAAGGAAAATTCGCAGATCATCCCCAAGGCACAGGAGTAAGAGCTAAGATATATGAGACACACTGGCTTGACTGGAGCTTCCCACCAGGATCATAGGGCTGTGAAGGGTCCTGGAACTCCAGTTAACTGGCAGTTCACAGGAGGAAGAGCGTCTGGAACTTTGGAAGTCAAGACTGGTCATTTATGATCATGGTTAAGATAGGTATTGCATATATGGACATGTTTAAGAATAACTCCACTCCATGTTGGTAGCATGACATCTTCAGTTCTAGTGATAAAATACCATTTTCTCTGCCACAGGCCTCTCGTCAGGAAGGTTAGATCCATCTCTAGGAGGTGTCCCTTACAGCAGACAGTTAGAAAATATGATAATCCGTCTGGCCATGGTGGTACGGATGTCTATAGTCCTGTACTCCGGAGGCAGAGCCAAGAAGGTTGTGAGTTCAAGACTAGCCTGGATATACACAGTAAGATTCGGTCTCAAAAAAAAAAAAAAAAAAAAAAAAAAAGTCAGACTAAACTGGCTTTGACTTGTGACCATGGCTTACCACTCAGTGCCTCTCCTTCTGAGTATCAAGGCAGATATGAAGACCAATTCAGATAATAAATGTGAAGTTCCAAGACTATCACCTGATCTATATCCAGTACTTGATAATGGTTAGCTTGTATTACCACGGTACTTTATGCAGTGCTATGGACTAAGTGTTGGCATTCCTTCAAAGTTCATCTGTGGAAACCACAACCCTCAGTTTGATGATATTGGGCTGGGGTCTTACAGGGACAATGGGAATAGAGCCTCCGAGCCTTCCCTCTTGCTCTACAGAGAACACACCAAGACCACAGAGCCAGCCATAGCCAGGCAGTGAATATTCCAGAAACTTAACCTTGGGCTCACAGCCTCTAGAACAGAAGGAAGTCAGTTCTGCTGCTTACAATCCACAAATCACTAAGTATCTCAGATTGAGATTTCGTTCGTGCTTTTTATATCCCTGTATTAATGAGACATAAAGAATGAGTGAGCAGACACAGTTACAGTTGTTCTCCATGCAGAAGTCAGACCGGATTAGAACACTGGGAATGAATGCACGGTTACATCTCTGGAAATGACCTGGACATAAAGGCAAGGAGAACCATTTTCTTCTTTAGCCTTTTATAGAGAGCTCACCATGCCTCTAAGGTTTTACTCCCGGATCAGAGTCCTCTAAACTCAGGCAGAGCTTAGGAGACCCGTCTCGATACTTTGTGACCTGTCGCGCCCAACCTCAACCAGCAAGGAAGACAGGACTAGCAGAAATCTTCTTCAAGCAGTTTATTCAGGAACCTTGTACAAGCTTCTTCTCTCTCACCGGGGAACGCCCTGCATCGGCTTAAATACCCAACGCCGACCAACCTCAATGTGCCATGTGGGTCATGCAGATAGGCTGTCACTATGCGGAAGCTAGCAGGCCAGGCAGGCATAGCCAAATAAGGGCTTGTTTACTACAAGGAGCGCTCACCGGCGGGAGGGTGGAAGGCAGAAACCAGCGCCATCTTTGAGGCCCAGCACGGTGCAGCTCATGTGGGCATTCCAGCCTCCTCCACCTCTGATTCTGGCTTTGCATCAATGGTTGTTATCTGATTCAGGCTCGGGTCTTCCTATTGGCCTATGTGGCTATTTGTCATAAGCCAGGGTTTTGTCTATCCCCTAAATGATTCAGACCGGATGCACTGCCCACATCCTACACCTGCCTTCTCTTCTGCCTAAGACTCTTTTCCAGTCTTATTCCTCTATGGATTGGGTTCCCTGATTCCTCGAGGATTATACCTGTTTGCGGAGGAGGGTAAGTTTTGTTTCACAGCGAACTGGTTTAAGGATGTAGGTCAGTGGTAGGCTGTGTGCCCAGTGTGTGATGCTCGAGTTCCGCATTCAGTGTAAGGGGAAGGAGGATCATAGTGTGCAATTCCGTAAGTTTGACACAAGGAACAGATCCACACAACCTGTATCAAGACTAGGAAACACATCCTCTCACCCCGTGCCACTGGGGCGTTTAGTCTGGTGTTGTACTTCCTCGTACTGAGGTCTCGTTTCTGATGTCTCTGCTCAAACGATATTTGTACGATTCACTCGTGCTTTGCATTAATATGCACGATTATTTACTCGCTAACATAATTTGTTTATTCATTTTGCTATTATTGGCCATGTGAGTTCGATTCAGGATTTTTGCTTGCTTGCTTGCTTGCTCTTGCTTGCTCCCTTGCTTGCTTGCTTGCTCGCTCGCTTGCTTGCTTGTTTCTTTTGGCTATTAGAGATGTTGTTACCATAGCACGCTTGCTCTAGACATTTAGTAACTATGTATTTTTGTGGCTAGGGTACCTAGGAATGAGACAGCTGACCCATCTGGCTTGCTTTAATGTGTTTCTTTTTTAACATATACATCTTATTTTAGTCCATTTCCTGTTACTATAACAAAATAACGGAGATTGGTTAGCTTTAAAGAAAGTAGGCTTATCTGAGCTCACAATTCTGATGCAGGGAAGCTCAACACCAATATATCTGATGAGGGCCCCTAGGTACCTCACAGTAGAGGCAGGTGACGACATACGGTGAGGGTGCATACGAGAGCAGTGAGCACACAATGCCCAAGGGGAAGACCAGATGACCTGCTTTAAAACAGCCTGCTCTCAAGAACTAACTCGGTCCCTTGAAAAATCAATCCAATCTCTTTTGAAAAGCCCATCACCAAATCCCACTACACTGACAGCACCCTTCATCTTCATGAATTTTGGTAGCGACAGAATATGCATTCAAATGTAGTATCGCCACAGAATGTTACACTGTATGGGCGACCATGCTCACTGCTGCCTGTTGAGTTCCCCCTACATTCTCACTCACACTGAGTATTGCAGGGGCCTTTGGAAAGGAGGAGGGCACAGAAGTAGGGCAGGACAGGACGAGAGGAGCAATAAACAGATGGATGTAGGAGCCAAGCACATGCATGAAAATGTAACGTAACCAAATATTTTGTATAATAACCGAAAATTAATTTAAAGAGAAAAAAAGCAAAATGAAGTCAAACAGAGCCTTAATTCCCTTGTTCAGGATTCACAGCTCACTTGTCCCAGCCCCATTCAGAGTCTGCAGCTCCCTCACCTCCACCTTCTAAACTGAGAAGTATTTACGTGAAAATTGAATATTGCCTTCTAGAAACAGTCTATAAAGAGATGGGCTGCCCTCGACATGATTAACTTCCCTTAGGCTTCCCATCCCAACCTTTCTCTGGCACAATGTGGATAAGGCTGGCACAGGCATGTAGTCACGGCATGCAGGTCTCTGTACCCGGTACTACTCTATGTACATGCAAATTTTATAAGCCTTCCATTTTGAAAAACAAAACTAGCCATATCCTACTTTGAAATATTAAAAGCCCTTTGAAATGATCCAAACTTCCTCGAATGGGAATCATACAGCTTTTTAGGGGCTTTTTTTTTCTTTTCAATAAGAACTATGACTTCAGCGCCAGAGTATTGGAAACATCGAGAAGCGAAGATTAAAGCTTATTGCCAGTGTATGATACCAAGACCTTCTAAGGTCTGATTCTAATTAAATCCATCCGACAGAAACCCACTCAGCCTCCTTCCTAAACGCAGTCTCCTTTACTAGAAAAGAGATCACGTAAATTCTTAGGTATTCAATTCCCTTACTAAAGCATTTCCCAGCGCTAAATTCACTTTTTTTTTTTTAAACCAAAAGTAGAGGACGGATGAGACACTTCACTTTTTCAAATCCACCTCCGTGATCACATGATCTTCTTCACTTAAATGTTTGGGCCCCTATTTAATTCACGAGGAGTTGTGGGGAGGAAAGTGGGGGATTACAGCATGTCTGCTCCAAATAACCCAGGGCTTATGAGAAGTGGGTAATACAGACTCATAAGTAAACCTGCATTTGTAACTTCCAACTTGTATAAAGAAAAATGTCCTTAATTTTATATCTCTCTTGGATAAAGAACCTCATTGTTCTTTTCAAAGTGCAGCAATGAAATACTAAAATATTCTTCCAGACAAACTTCTACCTCAGTTGAGAGATTCCCATCCCCCACTTTTTTTGCATGATTATCCATGCACAAAAGAAATTATGGACCAGAGACAGCACTCAGAATTGGAGAACATATTCTCAGTGTGCAAGGTCCTAAGTTCAATCACCAGATCTGAAAAATATGTGCGTAAATACATGTGTATGTACATGTGTATATACATGTGTATGTACATGTGTGTATACACATGTTTATGTATGTGTGTGTGTTTCTGTTTACATGAGTATCTCTCTTCCCTCATCCTGTGCTTCTGTCCTCCCCTCCTTCCTTCCTTCCCTCCTTCCATCCTCCCTTCTCTCTCTCCCTCCTCCACAGGAAAACTACCTGAACGGCACATTTGAATTCCTTATACATCTCATATTCTAATTTAAATACAAATTATAAACCTTGTACAAAGGGGTCAGTATGAATTTATTTGGCCCTTTGAAAAAGGAAAAGCACACTGTGCCACTTCATTAACGTTAAATGCCTTTCTTGCAGACACCTACATGTCTGCCCACCTCCTAAGCTGCCCTTTGTGGTCTTTAATTGACTTCTCCTAGACTTCCCTCAGCCATACGTACACGAGACCCTCTATTCTCCCCCCTGAGTCATACATTTCGGTCCTATTAACACTGATGGAGTTTATGTGTGTGCGCACTAGGGGAGCAGGAGCCCCTTAAACACCTTTTTAATGGAACAGTTTCGTCTCTCTGTCCCCTTTCACATTCCTCACGCTGGACTTTTTCTTACCGACCTGTGCTCCCAAACAATGACGTTCTGATTTCTTTTTCAGCTCTTACGCTTTATTCTTTATTAAACGCTGGTGCCGAAAGTGGACTCGGCTTCCCCTCTTTAATTGGCCATTCCTGGAAAAGGCAGCATGACCAAGTCATTACTACTGGCTCTCAGAGTGAAGCCCAAGCTGCCTCCGTCCCAGTCCTTTACTTTGCGACAAGTGTGTTTAATGCACAGACAAATTTTTATCCTTCTGAAGCCCTTCTAGCCAGACGCTAATTAAGTAGTGAATACATATTTACTTTAGAGGCTAAGATCTCTATTTCCTCACATTAACGTGGGAATAAATAGGCATGTTTTTAAACCCTCACTTTATAATGTTTTTGTTTATATGTTAAGGGGGGTATTTTGTTTTCATTTTAAGTGCCTATTACACAGGACTTCAGCGAAATGTCCAAATTTAAACCAGGAGAGCGGTAGAGCAGACAGTACCTTTGGAACCATAAATCCCTGACATGTAGACTCCCCGTGCACATGAGAACAATCGTATTTTTGTTTAGCTCTCAGCAGTGCATTACCCTTTATTGTTCTTGCTACAGCTTGATGGATGGAGCCACAATCCAGTCTTGTTTGCTTTTCTGCTTTGTAAGGGGGGCGGGGCTTGCTGAGTCTGTGCCCAAGTGTCTAGCAGAGTACTGAATGTTTTCTAGCATTTTCAGTCACATGAAGTCACTGTTTCGGGTAATTTCAATAACCACTGAATGGGTGTTGGAAACATTTACTTAAGAATGAATGATTAGGGCATGAGGGAAAATTAAACCGATGAAATCCAATTCTATAACTTAATTTTTATTCTATAAAACTTTTTAAAGAGTACTCTAAGCAGGAATGGTGGCACACAAACCTTTAATCCCAGCACTTGAGAGGCGAATCTCTGTGAGTTTGGGACCAACCTGGCCTGTGTAGTGAGTTCCAGACAGCCAGGGCTATGTAGTGAGACTAGGACTCAGAGAGAGAGAGAGAGAGAGAGAGAGAGAGAGAGAGAGAGAGAGAGAGAGAGAGAGAATATGAATCTATAGTTGCAAAAATACACAGTAAGCAATGGATTTTTCCCAATTGGTCAATGGAATTTAAACCTTAAACTGCCCAGTCTTTTATCCCCATAATTAAATAACAGAAAATAGCCAATCCGGCCTTGATTAATTACACCTCTGAGGGTAGGCGTCCATCTGCATTGTGAAGAAATGACATTCTGATGGGCTGGAGGATGAATGAGAGAACTGACTAGGGAAAGAAATGAGTGACACTGCAACTCCAGTTTCACTTTTTATAAAAATCATGCCATGTGGGAGCCATTGCCCAGAATCTAACTGTCCTCCACAATCTTCCAGTTCCGCAGTAAGAGATCGCTTACTCTCTCTCAAATCGTACTTAGACGTTGTGTAAACGGCTGTACCCACAGGTGCAGCTCTGAGGCTGAGGGCAGGAGACATAATGTGAGAGGCGAGAGCTGAGTGGCCGCTTTAGATTACAATGTTTAGAACTTGGGGGAACCCGGATGACACACCCCACTATCAAGTGGATTCCAGAGTAACTGAATGGATTGCTCAAGGGTTCCCTTGCCCTGGCCTCCACTCACCCCGAGTGTTTCAACCGTTGGAGCCTGCAAATCCACACGCCACTGAGGTGAGTTGCTCTACTCGGTACAGGATGGGACCTAACCATCCTCGCATGGAATCTCAACATTTATACTTAGCTGCGTGCATATAATAATATGGAGAAATTAACTTATAAAAACCTGAATTCGTATGGAATATGTCTGCATTTGAATTCAAGTTGGCAGCTGAGGGCAGCAATAAGGAGAGACCCAGCCCCTCCTGGGTAACCTTGACTCAGTTTCCCACTCTTGCCTTCCCCTCTCTGAGTCCTCATTCTTTCCAGCCATCTTTTTCTTACAGCTCGCAGGCATGAGTACACGTACCTTATAGCCACTGTGAGCGAGAAAAGACAAAATACTCTTTGGTTCGTTGGTTTTGGGTTTTTTTTTGTTGGGTTTTTTTTTTTTTTTTTTTTAATGTCAAGTTGTTGCAAGAACCCCATTATTTTGACATTAAATTCTGAGCTAATGCAATAAAATGGCTCTCCATATACTACAGTGATATTAAAAAAAAAAAGTCAGAGAGCAATAGAGTTCACCAAGACTGACTTTATGTTCTCTGACTTTCAAGGTTGGAAAATTTTAACTCTGTAAAAAAAAAAAAAATGCACTTACGCACTTTTTTTCATTAATGTATTTTCCATTATGTCTAATTTATTAGGAAATAAGCCTTTATCGGGATAATTAGTGGGATCTAATAAGCGGGGGAACATTGCGGTGCTGTAATAACTAGTGTGCCAGCACTCAGGAGTGAGCGTTAGGGGTGAAGCCTGATGTTTGCTGAGCACTCAGTCAGGACACCTTAGGCTGGACTCTTCTCTTAGGGCTGAAAGGGGCGATAATGAAATAATGGCTTTCAACATTAGCTTCTTGATGGCTCGGGAAAGAAAACGCCCAGGTAACGGAAGCCACAGCAGAAGCAACAGCGTGCAGTAGAGCAAAGGAAAGATTAGGTAGTGTAGAAGCAGAACGCTGGCTGTGGACCCTCTCCCGGCCTCTCCTGTTAGAAGTGGTGGCCACTACCCTCCTCACGTGACATTCTCCTTGGGTGAGAACCTGGATCCGTCCCATAAAACCTTGCCTCCAATGTAGTGGGAATTCCCACGTGCTGGGCTTAGTCCTCTCATCCCAAATTAGAGAAGCTTCTGGAACCTTGATGAAGCTTCATCTACTTGGTCAAAACTCTTCTCCTGGAGTCTCGAAATATCTTTCTGTAAGCCCTCTCTCAGCCTCTCTCTGTCAGCCCTTGTGTGGATAGGAGCATGAACTCCTCATGACGCTACTGACCTTCAACTCACCTTCTCCACTGGGTGTGCCACCTTGGCCAACTATTTAACCTCTTTGAGTTTCTGTGTCCTCACCTGGTAAATGACAATAATAATAATACCTAGTTCATAATGTTTCTGTGGACACTAACAGGCATAGTCCGGGTAACAGAATAGGTATCAGGCATGTGGAAGGAAGTTTGCAAGTGCAGCTCTTACTGAGTGGGCTGAACTCAATTCCTCACACTGCCCCTCCCCAAGCACACACCCTGCTCGCTCTCTCTCTCTCTCTCTCTCTCTCTCTCTCTCTCTCTCTCTCTCTCTCTCTCCCTCCCTCCTCCCTCCCCTTCTCCCTCTCCCCTCTCCTCTCCCTCTCACACACACACACACACACACACACACACACACACACACACACACACATACGTACACGCACACAGAGTGCCTTCAAATCCAATTTAAGAATGTTACTTCTTTTTCCACCCTTGGATGAAATTTTAAACCAACCTAATAGCATTTGCATAATTACCTGGTGATTCTCATTACTCTCTGTTCCAAGAAATTAATTTGAGTAATTAAAATATTGAGCAATACACGTCAACAGAATATCTAACTTTAATCTAACATAGAACTTTATCTATCCCAGATTGAAGACCTGGCGTTTTTGAGAAGAGAGTTAGTGGGTAGGACATGAGGGCCTGCTTTTGCTCTGTTGCCTACCTTTACATACTCTCTCCCAGCATCCCCGTCAGTGTTCCTTGGCCGTCTGTGGAAATAACCCGTTATGCTAAATCCACGACAATGTTGACCATGGCTAGTACAGTTGCGGACTACTCTGACTTGGTGGTGGATTAAAGCTAGGACTTTCATCAAATCGTAATGGACTTTTCTTCTTTTGTGTTTTATAAGTAAAAGGCTATTTGCAAATTATCTTAACTCTAATCTTGTGGGCACTTGTCCCAGACTCTCTTGGTTGGAGCCTGTCACCATCCTCACAGTGCTTTAGGCAGGATAACTTTGAGAAGGCTCCATGGTGAGTCTCCTCCCTCAGCCTAAGCGCTGATTGGTAAGTCCTGTGTTCTTGCCTTGCAGCCTGTGGAAGAACAACACGTCTCTCTCCTCGTCAGTTTTTTCTGCTTCAGTTCCAAGGGTCATGTGTCAAGCTTCCCACAAGGCCCCCTGAAGTCTCCCCCATGTGACCACAGCGTGAATGTTCACCACCTAAACACGCATCCTCTGAAAGAGTCTCCACAAATGATCTTCTCTCCCGATCTCGTTGACCTCTTCCTTGTAGTATTCTCTAAACAGGCACATATAACACCTCCTGTGCCACGGGGTGTGATTTACCACGCATCGTTTTATGAGCAATTTTGGCAATTCAACCAGAAGTATGATCAGAAGTTGGTATAGTCTAAGTGCTGTGTTGAAGACTTTTTTTTTCCCCCCATACTCATTTTACTGCTGGAAGGTAGAGAGGTGAGGTCTAGCAGGAGGAAGTTAGAACCCCAGGGCCTGCCCTTGAACTGTGTTGGAAACCTGATCCCTTCTTCTTTGTATTCCTGGCTGTTACTAGATGACCTGCCTCTTCTTCTATGTATTCATACCCTGTTGTATCACCTCACCATAGGAGCAAACTGACCATCTACCGAAATCTCCAAAAGTATGGATTAAAATAGTTACTGCTTCTCCTCTGCATCCTCCTCCCCCTCCTCCCCTCCTCCTCCTCTTCTTCCTCCTCCACCACCACCACCACCACCACTTCCATTGTTTGATTTGTTTTTTGTTATCTTTTGAGATAGCGTCTCTCTGAGTACCCAAGCTACCCTGGAACTTGAGAGCTTTCCTGCTTCTGCTTCCCAAGAATGTCAGGCATGTGCCCCCACACCCAGATATCCTTTCCTCTGTGTAAGCTGACTGCCGCTGGTGTTTTGTTACAGTAACAGAAAACTCACTAAGATGCCCCTCCTTGTCTTTCTGACACATATGATTGCTCACTTCCAGGCTGCTCTTCATACTTACTGGGGTCCTTGATGGACAGACCAGTCTTCTTCTACTGGAAGTCTATTCCTGTGAGTAGATTTGTACAAATTTAATCATACATAACTGTAGGACAAAGGGCGTAGGTAGTAAAGGAAAAATTACCAATTTGAAGAAGGGTTTCGGTTCTATGATTATTCCTGTTAGTGAATTACAACTGTGTATAGTCTCTAACTGATATACAATCTCCTCCTCTTCCTCTTCCTCCTCCTCCTCCCCTCCCTCCTTCCCCCTCTTCCTTCTCACCTTCATCCTTCTCCTCTTCCTCCTCCTTCTCTCCCTGCTTCTCTTTCCCCTCCTCCTCATCCCTCTCCTTCTCTCCTTCTCCTTGTCCTCCATCTCCTCTTCCTCCTTCCTTTACTCTCTGTCTGTGTTTATATGAAGGACACATGTCACTGTGTGTGTGTACGTGCGTGTGCATGTGCGTGTGCGTGTGCATGTGCGTGTGTGTGTGTGTGTATGTGTGTGTGTGCAGTTCAGAAGACAACTTGCAGGACTCGTCTCTTCTTCCACCATGTGTGTCCTGGAGACTGAACCCAGGCCATCAGGCTTGCAGGCTGGCACAGGCACTCCTGAGGATCTGCCCAGGATCTGCTATTCTGCAGACATATTCTAGTTTTTAACGTATGCTTTCACACTATGTGGATCTCACTTCACTTAGTATGAGTCTATTATTTACATGTCTGCGGCCTAGATGCAAACGGCCCTTAAGTTCAAGTGTGCACGTAGTTCCTAATGGAGAAACACTGATTTTTTTTTTTTTTTTTTGAGAGAGAGCTTGGGCGATTGAAATAGCTTATACAACAGAAGAGTGTAAAAAGAAAACAGGTTAACAAACACATTTTGGTTTGCCCCCGGCTTTCCTTGTCTTACCATTAAGATGCCTATATCCTGGGAGATTCCTTAATCCCACACAAACCAAACCAATTGGTTTTCCCATTTACGGAGCCAAGTGTGGTGCTTAACATTTGTCCTAGTCAGCATTAACTGTCAACTGGGCAGAGCCCAGAGTCACCTGAAAAGGAGTCTTAGTTGAGGGATCAGATTGGCTTGGGTCTCGGGGTATTGTTCTGATTGAGAATTGACCACTGTGGGCAGCACCATTCCCATGGAAGATAGCCCTAGACTT
The DNA here is from genome assembly GCF_011064425.1 of Rattus rattus. NCBI lineage: Eukaryota > Metazoa > Chordata > Mammalia > Rodentia > Muridae > Rattus > Rattus rattus. The sequence goes on from NC_046156.1 coordinate 29,141,984, forward strand.
TATAAGAAGGCTTCCTAGTCAGGATCTTACAAAAGAGCAGCAAGCAGCTTTCCTCCATTGAATGTATCTCAAGTTCCTTCTCCGTCTACCCTTCAGTGATGGACAGTTGAGGGTAACCTGAAATAAACCTTTTTCTTCCATACTTTGCTTTTGGTCAGAGCATTTCAACACAGCACTAGAGATGAAACCAGGACAATATTTGATTTCAGCTTGAATAATCTAAAGAAGGTCCAGGCAAAGTATTTCCAGATGAGTTTGTGAAGTTTTCTGTAAGAAATTAACATTTGAGTCAGTAAACTAAATAAAGATGGTGCTTTCTTTTTTTTCCATTTTTATTAAATGGGGGTATTTTGTATTTACATTTCAAAAGTTATTCCCTTTCCTGCTTTCCTGCAACAGCAGATGCTGGCGAGGATGTGGAGAAAGAGAAACACTCCTCCATTGTTGGTGAATTGCAAACTGGTACAACCACTCTGGAAATCAGTCTAGAAGTTCCTCAGAAAATTGGACATTGCACTACCTGAGGACCCAGCTATACCTCCCCTGGGCATACACCCAAAAGATGCCCCAACATATAACAAAGGCACATGCTCCTCTATGTTCATAGCAGCCTTATTTATGATAACCAGAAGCTGGAAAGAACCCAGATGCCCTTCAACAGAGGAATGGGTTCAAAAATTGTGGTACATCTACACAATGGAGTATTACTCAGCTATCAAAAGCAATGACTTCATGAAATTCATAGGCAAATGGATGGAACTAGAAAATACCATCCTGATTGAGGTAACCCAATCACAGGAAAACGCACATGTATATACTCATTGATAAGTGGATATTAGCCCAAATGCTCAAATTGCCCAAGATGCAATGCATGGGCCACCTGAAACTCAAGAAGGATGACCAAAACGTGGATGCTTCACTCCTTCTTTAAAAGGGGAATAAAAGATGGCCCTTTCTTACCCATGGACGTAGACCTGGGCATCATCCAATCCACTGGCAGCCTAAACCTCAATAGAATAGAAGGTAGATGAATTTTCTTTCTCCTCCTGAGCTAAGACCTCTGTCTTGTGGCCTCACACATCACAGCTATGGTTCTTGAGGACTCACACCAGCACCCACTCCAGGTCTGGGACTGCAAGTTACTTTATTGGCTGTTCTGGTTCTCACTCAGCCCACTCTACACCCTGGCTTTCCTGGATATCTACTGCAGGCTGTGGGAATTCTTAATCTCTGTAAGCCAATTTCAAAAAGTTAAGTCAGTGATTGGATGATTGATTGATTTATATCTTTCTTCTTTTCTTCTTTGAGTTTTGAGACAGGGTCCTGATTCCCAGAACTCACTATGTAGAGACCAGGCTAGCCTCCAATTCACAGAGATATGTCTGCCTCTCCCTTCCAAGGGCTATGATTAAAAGTGTGCATCCCAACAGATATTTCTTGACTTACGATGGCTCAACTTACAATTTTGTAACTTGAGGATGGTGCAGAATTCACACTCAGCAGACGCTGTATTCCAGATTTTGAACCTTTGATCTTTTTCCCTGCTAGCAATATGTGGTTCCACTCTCTGTTATGATGCTGAGGTAAAGCATCTCCCAGTCAGCCCCACATTCATTGCGTAACAACCAAGACTGTACAGTACAACATGCAGCTAAGCTATGATGCTCCATGCGCTGTATGTACTGAATGTATTTTCAGCTTTATATTTTTGATTTATGATCTGCTGAGCAGGCTACAGGTCACTGTGATGTAAGAAGCATCTGCATCTATGCATATTCTATTGACTGGTTTTCTGGGGACCCCGACAGATGTGGTCCAGGCATCGGAAGAAATGGCATTCTTCAGAGAGAGGGGCTGCATCTGAACACCAAGCTCAAGCCCCCATTCTCTGCTTCACCATTCTCTCCTGGATTCTTCTGGTCTTTCTCCTTGCTTCTGCCTACATTGAAGAAAAAAATTTAAAAGCACCAGGTGAATCTCAAGGCAAAGGACTGGAAAGATGGATAGGTGTTTTATGCAAATTTTAAAAGGGGGCAAGTTCTAGAACATTTCACTGTATACTTTTTAAAAACTCTTTTGTACCACAAGAGGGAAATGATCCATGAACGGAAAAGTGACCCAGTCTAAGCCACACAGCAATTATAGGGGGAATCTACTGTTTCTTGGTTTTGGCTTAGCCCCACCAAGCCATTTTTCTTGGTAAGTTTGGACCAGAGTTTCTCTCTCTCTCTCCCTCTCCCTCTATCTCTCCCTCTCCCTCTCCCTCTTTCCATCCCCCTCCTTCCCTCTTCCCCTCCCTCTCCCACCTCTCTCCCTTTTTTTAAGAGATAGGAGTTTTTATTGTCTTGCTGTGTTTTTGAGTGATGAGGGTTATGTAAGGCAAGTTTGATAACACGTGCAACAACCCTCGACTGATGCTTCCTTCTTCTAGCTCTCTAGGACACCCATGCTGCCAACTCATCTTGGCCTGGCTGGATGATTGTTTTCCCCATCCTAAGCATTAAACTTGCCTGTCCAAGATTATCTATCATTGGTTTCCTCCTGTATCCCAAAAGAAAACCAAGAACTATGAACAGAAACACGAGCCTTGGCTAATGGGAAAAAGTAGAGTTTCACTGTCTCCAGTTCAGTCATGGGTTTCTTTCTAGGCTGTTAAAGTTGTGTGAGTGTGGGTAAAAGAAAATGCAAGGGAAGTACCACTACTCACCTACACAGGACCCAGACCCAGAGGACCAGAGAGGTGATAGTGGAATGCAGGGTCAAAGGAAACTACCAGGAAAGGACTTAAAACCTCCTCTTCCCCACATTCTAGAAAGAGTGAAACTGGAGGCTCTTCCTCCCACACTGAGAGGAGGGAGGGTCAACAGAGACAATCCATCTAAATAAGATTGGGCTGTAGACAAGTCTGTAGAGCATTTTCTTAATTACCGATCGATGGGGGAGGGTCCAACCCATTGCAGGTAGCGCCACCCCAGGCTGGTGGTTCCAAGTTCTATAAGAAAGCAGGCCAAGCAAGTCATTAAGTCACTTTCCTCTGTAGCCTCTGCCCTGGTTCCTGCCTCCAGGTTCCTGCCCTGACTAAGAAGAGGAAGTGTAAGCCAGATAAACCCTTTCTTCCCCAGCTTGCTTTTGGTCATGGAAGTGACCCTCACTGTGACATTATCTCACAATCATTTTTGCATTTGCCTGTCCTATTGTTTGTATTTGTTCACACTGTTTGCTACAGACTTGTATTTAAACATGCGTGTTCTGTCTGCATGTATATCTGCACCATGTGTGTGTAGTGCCGTGGAAGCAAGCAGAGGCCCTGGAACTGCATTGGCAGATGTTGTGAGTTGCTGTGTTGAATGATGGGAACTGAACCCAGGTCCTCGAGATCAATCAGTGCTTTTAACCCCTGAGCCATCTCTGTAGCCCCTACGAGGCATTCTTTACTAGACATTTACCCATATCTTTTATAATACTTCCTCTCGTATTGCCATGTCTCTTCCCATCTCATCCTCCCCTTCAAATCATTTCCCACAGCTTTAACAATCTCTAAAAGTCCGAGAACCCTAGCAGTACTCCAGCTGCTTTTATCCACATTGATTTTCTTGCTTTTCGAAGTTGCTCTCGTCCCTAACCTCCTCCAGCCTACTTACCCCTCAATCCTAATCTTTGGGACTGAAACCTGAGGTGAGTCCTCTCTACTCTCCTTGATGGTTGTCATCTCCGACAGTTATTGAAGTTAAGGAGGCCACCGCTGTCAGTTTCCTGGCACAACATTTGCATAGTGGGAATATGCAGCAGTCAAGGTCGTCCTCACCTTTAAGATTCCACTCATGGGATGATGTAGAGTTAACGTCAGGCCCCCTGAGCTGCTGGACTTGGGTCCAGCTACCACATCTAAGCTTCACTTGATCACTGAAAATATTTCAACTGAGAGAATCTAGCTGATTTAAAACTATCACCAATGGGGGAAAAACTTCAGATTCATAAATCCCAATACAGTAACATAAAGGAACGTGAAAAACCAAAGTGTCATGAGTCCTCCAGAAATTGCTAATCTGCAGTAGCAGCACCTAGTGTGGATGAACTAAACACAAACACAGATAGGGGCTCAGACTAATGGTTAACAATGTAGCCAACCATACGTATACAGCCACCCAATTAGATAAGATGGATGAAGCAAAGAAGTGCAGGCCGACAGGAACCGGATGTGGATCTCTTCTGAGAGACACAGCCAGAATACAGCAAATACAGAGGCAAATGCCAGCAGCAAACCACTGAACTGAGAACAGGACCCCCGTTGAAGGAATCAGAGAAAGGACTGAAAGAGCTGAAGGGGCTTGAGACCTCATATGAACAACAATGCCAACCAACCAGAGCTTCCAGGGACTAAGCCACTACCCAAAGACTATACATGGACTGACCCTGGGCTCCAACCTCATAGGTAGCAATGAATAGCCTAGTAAGAGCACCAGTGGAAGGGGAAGCCCTTGGTCCTGCCTAGGCTGGACCCCCAGTGAACAGGATTCTTGGGGGGAGGGCGGTAGTGGGGGGAAGATGGGGAGAGGAACACCCATATAAAAGGGGAGGGGGAGTGGTTAGGGGGATGTTGGCCCGGAAACCGGGAAGGGGAATAACAATCGAAATGTAAATAAGAAATACCCAAGTTAATAAAGATGGGAAAAAAAGAAAAACAAAAAATAGTGTAGCCAAAGAAATCAAAGAGAGAAATCAGCTCCTTCTGAGAGCACAGACAGCTGAATAACCTGTATATAACAAGCTGAGTAACAAGCCAAATGTAATATGGTAAAATGTAATAAGGTAATACACAATATGACAAAAATTCAACACAGAGATAAATAATCTGAATGTTAGAAACAAAAAAACATAAGTCAAATGGATCTGTAGGAAATCTCACCAAGAGAATGGCTTAAGGAGAAAAAGCAAACTATTGTCTTGATCACAAGGCAGAGGAACTGCAGTCGTCAAGCATGGGAAAAAGTATGAAGATATTAGCTGGAAATCTAAGATATACCTGATGCTTTAAAATGACAAATCTACAGATAATAGACATAAAGGAAGAGAAGAATCCCATTCTAACAGCATAAAATATTTTCAAAAGATTTAGAGCAGGAATTTCCCAAGAGACAAGGAAAGAGATACCAACCCAGATATAGGAGGCATTAGATTCCCAAACAGACAAAAGAGAACCATTGTCCTCGATGTATAAATAAAATCCTAAATATGCAGAGCGGATAAAGTATGTCGAAATCAACAGGAGAAAAACGTCAAGTCCCATAGAACTACACCAATCCGTGTTCAAAGTAACAGTAGATTATTCGACTGAAAGTTTCTAGGCCAGAGAGCTTCGATGGCTGGATCTCAAGTTCCAAAAGACAACTGTCAACTCAGACTGCTATACTCAAGCAAAGATATCTGTCATAATTGAAAGAAAAATAAAATCTTCCCCTGAACATTAAATGAACTCATGACCACACTAAGCTGCCTCTACTGAAAATTCTTTAAGAGATCCCCAGACTGAAGAAAGACAAACAAATTCATCTAATGGGAAAGAATAATACTGAGCAAGAGAGGGGTAAAATGTAAACATTATAAAATCAACAAAATGACAGAACTTAATATGCATCTTTCCATTATAACTCTGAATATTAATGGTCCCAATTCCCTCACCAAAAGACACAGACTAGTAGACTGGATTAAAAAGTAGGAACCATCTGTTTACTGTTTCCAAGAAATGTGCATCACTATACACACACACACACACACACACACAGGATGAAATAAAAAGACAGAAAAAAGTATTTCAGGCAAATGGACCTAGAAAACAAGCAGGTGTCCCAGTTCTAATATTTGACAAAACAGACTTAAGACCAAAACCAGTGAGAACAGATAAAGTTTCTTCTTGCTACAGTTCATCAAAAAGACAGTAGGATTCTAAATATATACTTCCCAAACATGGGCACCTGATTTCATAAATTGGACTTTTAATATCAAATTTTATATTTGATACAAAGTCGCAGAGTAAGCTTAACACAGTGGGTAGTGAGTGACTTCAATATCCCACGTTCTCCAGTCGATGATCATCCTGACAAAGCATAAAGAGCCATGCTAATTCAAAAATTTCATTGACCAAATGGATTTGACAAATATCTAGAGAGCATCTCCTCTAAGCACTGCAGAATATAGATATATTTTCCAAACAGCCCATGGAATGTTCTCTAAAACAAATTGCAACAATCCCTTTCATTCTATCTGACCCCAGTGCAAGAAGACTTCAGGTCAGCAACAAGAAAGCTTCTAGAACATCCAAACCCACGGAGATTAAACAGCACCCTGCTTACTGAATGATGAGTAAGTGTAACAGAGATGTAAAAGAAACAACAGAGCAACACACAGCAACAGTACCTAACTCAAACTAAATGGAGAGAAACGTGAAGCAATCCCACTAAAATCAGGGACCAGACAAGGCTGCCCACTCTCTCCCTACCTATTCAATATAGTACTCGAAGTCCTAGCCAGAGCAATCAGACAGCGAAAGGAGGTCAAAGGGATACAAATTGAAAGGGAAGAAATCAAAATGTCCCTATTTGCAGATGATATGATAGTGTACTTAAGTGACCCCAACAGTTTCACCAGAGAACTACTTAACCTGATAAACAACTTCAGCAAAGTGTCGGGGTATAAAACAAATCAGAAGCCTTCTTCTACTCAAAGGATAAACAGGCTGAGAAAGAAATTAAGGAAATGACACCCTTCACAATAGTCCCAAATAACATAAAATATCTTAGGGTGACTTTAACCAAGCAAATAAAAGATCTGTATGACAAGAACTTCAATTTTCCGAAGAAAGAAATTGAGGAAGATCTCAGAAGATGGAAAGATCTCCCATGCTCATGGACTGGCAGGATTAATATAGTCAAGATGGCCATTTTGCCAAAAGCAATCTACAGATTCCATGCAATCCCCATCAAAATTCCTACTCAATTCTTTATAGAGATAGAAAGAGCAATTTGCAAATTCATTTGGAATAATGAAAAACCCAGAATAGTGAAAACTATCCTCAACAATAAAAGAACTTCTGGGGGAATCATCATCCCTGACTTCAAGCAGTATTACCGAGCAATAGTCATAAAAACTGTATGGTATTGTTACAGAGACATACAGTACTGTATGGTACTGGAACAGAATTGAAGACCCAGAAATGAACCCACACACCTATGGCCACTCGATTTTTGACAAAGGAGCTAAAACCATCCAGTGGAAGAAAGATAGCATTTTCAACAAATGGTGCTGGTTCAACTGGAGGTCAACATGTAGAAGAATGCATATCGATCCATGCTTATTACCCTGTACAAAGCTTAAGTCCAAGTGGATCAAGGACCGCCACATCAAACCAGATACACTCAAACTAATAGAAGAAAAAGTGGGGAAGAGTCTCGAACACATGGGCACTGGGGAAAATTTCCTGAACAAAATGCCAGTAGCTTATGTTCTAAGATCAAGAATTGACAAATGGGACCTCAAAACTGCAAAGCTTCTGTAAAGCAAAAGACACTGTCATTAGGACAAAACGGCAACCAACAGATTGGGAAAAGATCTTTACCAATCCTACATCTGCTAGAGGGCTAATATACAAAGAACTCAAGAAGTTAGACTCCAGAGAACCAAATAAACCCTATTAAAAAAATGGAGTACAGAGCTAAACAAAACATTCTTAGCTGAGGATTATCAAATGGTCAAAAAGCACCTAAAGGAATGTTCAACATCCTTACTCATCAGGGAAATGCAAATCAAAACAACCCTGAGATTCCACCTCACACCAGTCAGAATGGCTAAGATAAAAAACTCAGGCGACAGCAGATGCTGGTGAGGATGTGGAGAAAGAGGAACACTCCTCCATTGTTGATGGGATTGCAAACTGGTGCAACAACTCTGGAAATCAGTCTGGAGGTTCCTCAGAAAATTGGACATTCCACTACCTGAGGACACAGCTATACCTCTCTTGGGCATATACCCAAAAGATGCTCCAACATACAACAAAGACACGTGCTCCACTATATTCATCGCAGCCTTATTTATAATAGCCAGAAGCTGGAAAGAACCCAGATGCCCTTCTTTTTTTTGTTGTTGTTGTTGTTGTTGTCAAAGTATACATTCTTTTTTTTTTTATTAACTTGAATATTTCTTATATACATTTTGAGTGTTATTCCCTTTCCGGTTTCCGGCAAACATCCCCTCCCCTCCCTTCCTTATGGTGTTCCCCTCCCCACCCTCCCCCATTGCCACCCTCCCCCAACAGTCTAGTTCACTGGGGTTTAGTCTTAGCAGGACCCAGGGCTTCCCCTTCCACTGGTGCTCTTACTAGGATATTCATTGTTACCTATGAGGTCAGAGTCCAGGGTCAGTCCATGTATAGTCTTTAGGTAGTGGCTTAGTCCCTGGAAGCTCTGGTTGGTTGGCATTGTTGTACCCAGATGCCCTTCTATAGAGAAATGGATTAAAAAAATGTGATACATCTACACAATGGAGTACTACTCAGCTATCAAAAACAATGACTTCATGAAATTTATAGGCAAATGGAATGAACTAGAAAATATCATCCTGAGTGAGGTAACTCAATCACAGAAAAACACACATGGTATGCACTCATTGATAAGTGGATATTAGCCAAAAAGCTCAAATTACCCAAGATGCACTCTACAGACCACAGGAAGCTCAAGAAGAAGGATGACCAAAATGTGGCTGCTCCCACTCTTTCTTAAAAGGGGGGAAATATCCATAGGAGTGGATATGGAAGCAAAGTTTAGAGCAGCGACTCAAGGAATGGCCTTTCAGAGCCTGACCCACATGTGGCCCATATATACACAGCCACCAAAACTAGATAAGATTGATGAAGCTAAAAAAAAAAAAAAATGCATGCGGAAAGAGACTGGATATAGATCTCTCCTGAGAGACACATCCAGAGCGTGTCCAATACAGAGGTCAATGCTAGCAGCAAACCACCGAACTGAGAATAGGACCCCCTTGGGGGGAATTAGAGGAAGGATTGAAAGAGCTGAAGGAGCTTGCCACCCCATATGAACAACAATGCCAACCAACCAGAGCTTCCAGGGACTAAACCACTACCGAAAGACTATACATGGACTGAGCCAGGGCTCCAACTGCATATGTAGCAGAGAATAACCTTGTTGGGGCACCAGGGCAAGGGGAAGCCCTTGGTCCTGCCAAGGTTGGACCCCCAATGCAGGGAAATGGGGGGGGGGCAAAAAGGGGGACGTATAGGGGGAATACCCGTATAGGGGAGGGGGAAGTAGGGAATGGGGGCTTATGGACAAGAAACCAGGAAGGGGAAAAACCTTTGAAATGTAAGTAAAGAAATATATCTAATAAAAAATTTAAAAAAATAACAGAAGTAAACTTAAACATTCTTAAGACCAAATGAGAACGCAGGACTCCCTGGGGACTCACAGCAGGGAACCCACACCACCCAGAGAAACAATCTGTGAGCAAGAGATCACCAGATCTTCACCAGATGGCTGGGCAGAAGAGAGAATGGGGCAGAAGCTTCCACCAGCCAGGGAGAGGGAGTGGAGATGGGGGTGGGGGTGGGGTGGAGAGTCAGACCAGCAAGGAGGAGGTCTGAGAAGACACCATGGGAAGTAACATCTGAGGCAAAGAGAGCTAGAACAATTTTAAACTGCAAGAACCATGGGGCTGGGAGGTGGCCAGATTAGCATAGAGGCTTAAGGCGAATCATTTAACTGCCCAGATACTGTGGCGAAGCTTGAAATAAATCTTGATTTCTCGGTGTGGTTATTGGGGACTAGTGGAGGGAAAGAAATACAGCTGCCTGTTTAATTCACTGATTGCATTTGTATTAAAAATAATTCGCTCGACAGAATACAGCACAGTTATACTTCCAAAGAATCCCCAGTAGGATTCTCAATACAGGTTAGTATTCAAATATTCAGATGCATGCGTTCTTATCTTCCCCAGTGCCAATAACAAAGATTCTTTCTCTGTGAGTTCATGGGGAGTGACAGTTCAGCAGGGCAAGAGAAACTGGTCTCTCAGGCCACTCTCTCCCTAAACACCTGGTTATCCAGTTGTAATAAGGTGACTGGTTGCCACAATCACTGAGCTGTTTCTACTCAGTTAGGTCCCCCTGGACCTTAAAGTAAAGGTCTACACAACATTAGCCTTCCTACTAGCATTTTAGGGGTCAACTACAGCAAGCTACTAATTTAGGGGTGGTCCTACAGATGGAGACTATTGCCTCTGCTCTCTCTTTTGGCTTCCTGACAGATACAGCAAGGCGAGCTCCTTCTGCAGACACAGGTAGAGCTCTGGCACCTCACCTCATCTTACAGCAGCATCCTCTCCTGGTTTCCTGTGTATGTGAAGTAACCATGGAGTGAACTCTTTTTCAGGGGATTTTTCAGACTAAAGTTCTGCCAAATATAGCTTTCTCATTTTTTATTGGATATTTTATTTACATTTCAAATGTTATCCCCTTTCCTGGTTTCCCCTCCAGAAACCCCCCATCCCATCCTCCCTTCCCCTGCTTCTATGAGGGTGTTCCCCAACCCACCCACTCCCTCCCACTCCCCCACCCTGGCATCCCCCTACACTGGGACATCGAGCCTTCACAGGACCAAGGACCTCTCCTCCCATTGGTGCCCAACAAGGCCATCCTCTGCTACATATGCAGCTGGAGCCATGCATCTCTGCATGTGTACACTAGGGTTGGTGGTTTGGTCCCTAACAGGCTGCTCCATGTTGTAGTTATCCTTCCAAACGCTGCGGAAGGATGGCCTCCATATTGAAATGCTGGGTTTTACATGTTATAAGCGGCAGTGAGGAATTCATCTGTCCCTTAGGGATGTTGTGTTTCCTTTGAGAGCAACTGGGCTCCAGGCACCAGGTTAAGTCATTACCAGCTTTTGTTGTTCATAATTAAATGGACAGCCTGTAAGCTCACCACAAACTCCTCCTCCCTATCTGGTTATGCAGCAACACAATATGTTTTGAGGTTTGTTTGGTTGGGTTTTGGTTTTTAGGTTTTGTTTTTTGGTTTTTTGGTTCTGGGGGAAGAGGAGCAAATAGGGTTTTCAGCTTGTGCTGGGGATAAGCAGAGGGTCCCGCCAAACAGTTCTCCATAATTAAACCATTATGAAATTTTTGATGTTTTTTTGGCGTTTAGTTTAGTTTACATGTATGGGTATTTTGCCTGTGCACCAAGTGTTCATGTCTGGTGCTTAGGTGGGTGCCAGAAAAGTATGTCAGGCCCCTGGAATGGTAGTTATATATGGTTGTAAGCAGCCACGTGGGCGCTGGGAATCAGACCTAGGTTCCCTGCAAGAGCAAGAGCTCGGAACCACTGAGCAAGCCCTGTCATATTTTTTATAAGAGCAGAAAACTCTGCACGGACAGTAAAAACACTAACTCATGGGATACTTTTGAGTGTGAGTTGAGGCGTGCCAGGAGCACTTGCTGGTGGGTGTGTGGCACGAAGGCACACGAAGAGTGTGCACGCTGTGTGCCAAAGCCAAGGCCACAGTGAAGTCCGGTGACTCGGCATCGGCCAGCTCAGGGGAGACACTGGGGTTCACTGTGCAGCTGACTGTGGGTTTATTGTTAGTGGTTTACACTTCGCAATCTCCGCATCTTGGTACACGGCCCACAGTTTAAAGGCTGGGATGCATAGGCGTCCTCTCTGCCCCAACTCTGCCCTTCCTCGTGTGACCTTGTCTGGTCTCTTCCGGACAACTTTCTAAATCTTGAGTATCAGAGTCCTTTGCCCGGACTAGAGTTTCTAGAGCTACGGATGACCAAGGAGCACAGCAATTGGAGTATTCACAAATATTCATGGGACACACACACACACACACACACACACACACACACACACACACACACCTCCCCGTGGCCTCACAGGAGGCTCCACATTCAGAGGAAGAACATGTTTTATCGAAAAGTTCATTCTCTTGACGTACGTCCTACCTAGATAGATCCCTATTCATAGACTTGGCCCCCAATCTCGGGATTGCAAAGGGTGAGACATTAGAGAACATCGAATCCAGGGACATCAGCCACTAACGGTGAGTGGAGAAACTTTATATTCTGCTCTAAACATAAATCATTTGAGCTGTAACACGACAGACGCGGCAGGGAGTGGGGACAGAGCTCTACCATTAAGATCAAACCACAGCTTCAATCTCTTAAGTTGTGCCCTTTGTTCAGAAGGCATAAGGAGCCAGAAAGGACATTCTTCTCTTTGCCACAAGAATTCCATCTGCAGAACAGTGGCTCCCGGGCTGCCAGCTGCTCCCCACTCCCCTGCGGTAAGAATGCAGCTGAGGTTGAAAGCTTGTCACCACGTTGGAGCCAATATCCACCTGTCCCTCTTGTCAGTCTCCTTCTGCAAAAAAAATCTTCTCGGGACTTAAGCACTTAAGCCATAAAAATGGGATTTGCCTTTACTCTTTCTAGAAGAACTAGATACACCCGAGCACTGTATATCTGGGGATGATGCCGCCGCCTCTTTAAAATTGTGATTAAATGGAATAACAGGTGGACACAGCTATCACCGGCCATTGCAAATATTCCCGGGAATTGTGTGCTCGTGTAAATTGCATGTAGATTCTAATTTTCTTTTTAAGTATCTGCTTATTTTATTTTATTTTATTTATGTTGTTTTATGGTATGTGTGTGTGGTGTGTGTGTGTGTGTGTGTGTGTGTGTGTGTGTGTGTATGAGCACACGCGCGCATCATATTAATTCAAGAGCCACAGAGATCAGAGGAGACATCAGATTCCCTGTTACGCCCGTAACAGTTGTGAGCCACCATATAGGTCCTGGGTACCTAACCTAGATCCCTTGTGAGAGCAGCCAGTGCTCTTAACTCCTGAAACATCCTTCTGAGCCTAGGTTTTGTTTTTCAATTAAACATAAAACAGAGAAAGTGATTTTTAGAAAGAGAGATTCTTATAGTTATAATTTATGCAAAATTATACCAATAAATGAAGTCTATTCCCCATAAATGAAAATTAATGTGTGCATTTACATGTATTTTCGTACATCGTGTGTCTAACCTTTTATACAGGGAGAGCAAACACTGCTGTGTGATATGCATCACAGTTCCAATATCTGTTTTTTAAATATACTTATTATTGGGTTTGCTTCCACTCTGAAACCTACAAACATGTCTGTCTTTTCATCAAGATCATGAATAGGAAGAAATGGTTATGACATACATCAAACAAAATACTTTAACTGAGAAAATGTACTATAAAGACATTACACAACTTAAACCTTCAGAAGAAATCTTAAGGTGCACACATAAGGTGCTACCCCACGGAAAATTGACCTGGTTCCAGCTAAGGCTGAGCAGGCAGTGCACACTGAGACAGGTGTGAAGAGGGGACCCCACTTCCAGCTAGGTCAGGGGGTGGTGCCATGAATCAGTCACACGGTCACCGTTCTTTATCTTCCTGCCTCACAAACAAAAGCCACTTTCTTATTTGACTGTTTTTGACAACTTTCTTTTCAAAACAATTTCTGCCCAACTGTCTTCAGTGAGAAAGACAGACATGAGGGGGAGCCAGCGAGATAAGGAAGGACGCTGCCTTCTCTCCTTCCAGGGCCACAGGGCTCTTATTTAGGAAGAGAAAGGCGTTAAGTTTAGCATCATAGATTCTAACTTTATAAAAATGGATTCCCTGACAAACATCCTTTGTACAGGTATTAACAACATTTAATCCACACTTGGCCAGTATTATGCACCAAGCTGTTGGGTTATCAAACTGAAGGGGAAGAGAGTAAGTGCCGACAGCTTAACAGAGCTACACCCCAGTAGGGACCTGATGCTACCCAGTGGTGAGGCGCAAACAGCTCACCTAGCACAGTCAGACTCTCCCTTCAGAGTGAACACTTCAAAGATGGCGTCCGACAGAGTCTGACTGAGCTAAAGAAAGTGACAAATAGAACTATTTACCCATTCTCTTCATATATTCATCTTTAAATACCTTACTACCTTTAAAGCTGAGAAAACATGTATGTCTATGTCTAAGGTGCTGGTTCAACTGGAGGCCAGCATGTAGAAGAATGCAGATCGATCCATTCTTAGTGTCCTGTACAAAGCTCAAGTCCAAGTGGATCAAGGACCTCCACATCAAACCAGATACACTCAAACTAGAAGAAGAAAAAGTGGGGAAGCATCTCGAACACATGGGCACTGGAGAACATTTCCTGAACAACACCAATGGCTTATGCTCTAAGGTCAAGAATCAACAAATGGGATCTCATAAAACTGCAGTTTCTAAAAAGCAAAGGACACTGTCATTAGGACAAAACAGCAGCTAACAGATTGGGAAAAGATCTTTACCAGTCCTACATCTGATAGAGGGATAATATCCAATATATATAAAGAACTCAAGAAATTAGACTCCAGAGAATCAAATAACCCTATTAAAAAATGTGGGACAGAGCTAAACAAAGAATTCTCAACTGAGGAATGCCGAATGGCTGAGAAACACCTAAAGAAATGTTCAACATCTTTAGTCATCAGGGAAATGCAAATCAAAACAACCCTGAGATTCTACCTCACACCAGTCAGAATGGCTAAGATCAAAAACTCATGTGACAGCAGATGCTAGCAAGGATGTGGAGAAAGAGGCACATTCTTCCATTGTTAGTGGGATTGCAGACTGGTAAAATCACTCTGAAAATCAGTCTGGAGGTTCCTCAGAAAATTAGACATTGAACTACCTGAGGACCCAGCTATACCTCTCTTGGGCATATACCCAAAAGATGCTCCAACATACAACAAAGACATGTGCTCCACTATGTTCATAGCAGCCTTATTTATAATAGCCAGAAGCTGGAAAGAACCTGGATGTCCTTCAACAGAGGAATGGATACAGAAAATATGGTACAGCTACACAATGGAGTACTACTCAGCTATTAAAGAACAATGACTTCATGAAATTCATAGGCAAATGGAATGAACTAGAAAATATTATCTTGAGTGAAGTAACCCAAACACAAGAACACACATGGTATGCACTCACTGATAAGTGGATATTAGCCCAAAAGCTCAGAATACCCAAGACAGAGTTCACAGACTGCATGAAGCTCAAGAAGAAGGAAGACAAAAGTGTGGATGCTTCAGTCCTTCTTAGAAGGGGGAGCAAAAATACTCACAGGAGGAAACATGGAGACAAGATGTGGAGCAGAGACTGAAGGAAAGGCCCTCCAGAGTCTGCCACACATGGGGATCCATCCCATGTACAGTCATCAAACCCAGTCACTATTAAAGATACCAAGAGGTGCATGATGACAGGAGTCTGCTATTGCTGTTTCCTGAGCGATTCTGCCAGAGCCTGACAAATACAGAGGCAGATGCTTGCAGCCAACTATTGGACTGAGAACCCAATGGAGGAGTTAGAGAAAGGACTGAGGTAACTGAGGGGGTTTGCAACACATAAACCTTGTCTTGCAGCCCAAGAACAACAATATCGACCAACCAACCAGATACCCCAGAGCTCCCAGGGACTAAACCACCATCCAAAGAGTACACATGGAGGAACCCATGGCTCCAGCTGCATAGGTAGCAGAGGATAGGCCTTGTCAGGTATCAATGGGAGGAGAGGCCCTTGGTCCTGTGAAGGCTCAATGCCCCAGTGTAGGGAAATGCCAGGTGGGGAGGTGAGAGGGAGTGGGTGGGTGGGTTGGGGAGCACCCTCATGGAGGGAGGGGGTGGGGATGGGATTGGGGTTTTTGAAAGAGAAACGGGGAAAGGAGATAACACTTGAAATGTAAATAAAGAAAATATCCAATAAAAATATAACAACAACAACAAAAAAAAGAAGTTAGAGGAGAATGTGCCTCAGGGAAATCACAGTGTAGATGCATTGTCTCCAAACATGGACCTTTTGTTCTGCTGTGAGCACAGCATGGAGTAAGGCAAGTCAACTCCTTTATCTGAATCTAGCCAAGCAGATCCTGAGACAGCATTGATCACTGAGTGCCTATGAGAGCCACTTCTCAACTTTTCAGTCACAGTTACGTGACCCAAATGTCACAGGCTGTGATTTTCTAGATCCTGAATTTTGTTTCCCTTCAGGCACACCCGTGTTTCCTTTGGAGAGGAGGCAGCAGAGGGAAGCCAGAGGCTGAAGCTCAGTGCCTTTCAGCCCCTCCCCCACTTTTCATCATCTCCTTCACCATCAACACCAAAATCACCCCACCCCACCCCCGCACATGCCAGGGAGCCAGAGATCCGGGGAGGGCTCTGAAATAAAGCTTGGATTTAACAAAACCTAAACCACCCACAGCCCTATCTAGATCAGAACTGCGGCTCCACCTGGCAAGACACCAGATTTCCTTTTAACATCCACATTCAAGCCACGTATGCTGGGAGCGCTCAGACCACACGGACCGTTAATATAGTAACAGCTTATACATTTGCTTACCGTAACCTTTCGATGTGTTCAAATCATACAGGCTACTAAAACACCAGCACACGTCTACTTTTCTGCCACCTCCACTGAACAGAAAGCTCATTCAAACGTAGGACTCCGTGCACTAGAACATGTTTATTTATAAGATTAATTTCTAGCTTGGGTGGAGAGCCAATTCACACACTTTCAATAATTTCGAGACATAACTAGACTGTACCCTTCCTTTAATTCATAGTGTTACTTATTAATTACCATTTTATATTCAGATAAGCCATCATCATTCCTGCTGACTGTGCCACATGTCCGCGTATGAGCAAATTCATACAGATATGAACATAAGAGTCAGGTAACTGCAGACATTAAACGCTTACTGTATACCAGGCCATGGGATTAATCTCCCTACTCATCTGTTTAACAACAACAACGAAATATGTTCGACACCTGTGTTTCATGCAGCTACTTTCTCCAAGTCGAAACATTCCTTCCTGGAAGGATAAAAATAGGTTTCCCAAGACCCAGGACGCTTCCAAAGCGAAGGGCCTGGGAAGGCTCAGAAAGTTACAAGAGTCACGAGGACCCCACCCCCACGCACCACAGTCATAAAAGCCTCAGCTATTGGGGGGAGAGGTGACTCTCTTTGGGAGAGCTGACTCCAGATTGAACAGGAAGCTCCAAAGTTGGAGCTTTCCTCGCCCACCACGCTGAAGTGGGAGGAGCTTGAGGCGGTACACCGCCTTTGAATAACCCGTCCGCCTGTAACTAACCCCAATAAGCTGACAGTCCACAAAATTAAACTTGAGTAGAACCAGCTCTTTCATGTATCTATCGTCAGAGCCTTATCTGAGGAGAATAAATGTCTGTTCACTTCTCCCCTGGAAAAGTCACACTGCAACTGCTGTGTGTCAGGCACTGGACTGGGCACTAGATATATAGGAGTCAAAAAGGCAAGCGCGGACCTTATCCTCTTGAAGTGTAGCAGCTCAGACAGAAGACAGACATTTTCTTAAAATTCTATCAAGAAATCAAAACAGCCCAAACGTGTTCTCAGGACAGCACTGCATTTCGTGAGGCCATTCTTGTTTCTGTCTGAAATGAGCGTTGGATATAAGAGAACAAATCCCAAGCCAAACTGGACTAGAGAGGTAATGATCTGTTCTAACGTGCCGATATGGGGAGGGAAAACAAAGAGAGATTTCTGTGATTTGGACCTGGAATGTTACCCAGAGACTCATTTTAGAGTCTCCCTAGTTGATGGCACTGTTGAAGACTGCTTAGATCACTAGAGCAGTAACTTCTTCAAGAGAGTAATACACTGACGAGCCTGCAGCTGAATTAGCTATGAGGCAATAGGGCATAGTCGGGAAAAATGAGTCGAGTTGCTAGGGACTTATTTTGTTTCTAAGATCTCCACATACCCCCACCTTCTCTGCCTCAATGCTCAAACTCACCATAGACCCATTAACAATCGAGCCAGCTAACAATCGATGGGCTAAGCCCATGAGCCAAAATTAACCTTAATTCTTCGAGTTAAGTATTTCGAAATATTTTGTCACAAAGTGTGGGGGGGGGCAGAATAACAGAGTCTTCGGGAAAATGTTTACTACCATGCCAACTGCAGTAGCCAGGATACAGAGACAATCTAGATACCCATCAACAGATGAGTGGACAAAGAAAACCTAGCGTATGTACACATTGATTCATCTGTAAAGAAGAGTACAAATATGGCACTCACAGGAAAATGGATAGAACCAGAGCTCATTGTGCTAAGTGAAATAAGCTAGACCCAGAAAAACAAATATGTTTTCCTCTCAGATTAATAATCTACATGCAAATATATATATATATGCATATGTGTTTATATATATATGCACACACACACGTTGTTACGGCCCAAGAATTGCTGAAGGAAGATCCCAGACTCCAACAGCATGCAAAAGCAAAGAGCCCTTACTCTTCGGAGAGTATCAGCATGCAGGGGGCAGCCATTCGTCAAAATAGTGAGGACTGGAGGGGTTCACAGGCCCCCTTTCATGCAGGACTGGGGAATCTTCTAGAAGGGTTAGGTAGCCTCTAACATGATTGGTAAGGGGCCAGTGACATTAGTAGCATTTTGAGTGGCTGCTATGTGTTAGTTCTATTATCTTTGGTGAGGCTTCTAAGAATTTTGGAAACCTGCTCAGTTCTGGCTGTTGTCTCCTCTATCTCGGTGTCCCAGGAGCTGACTCAGACTTACCCTTCCTAAGTCAGGGCCATCGTTGGCTAAAGGCCTGTGGCTCCCTCTGAGGAGCCCAGTATGCTTCCTGAGGAATTGAAAATTTTTATTCCCGATGGTTTTGGACCTCTCAACATATATATGTATGTGTACACACACACACACACACACACACACACACACATATATATATATATATATATATATATATATATATATATATATATATATACACACACATATTTTATACATGTATAAATACACACACATCACAGTCACAGGGAAGTGGACATGAGAAGACAACATAATGATGTGTATGTGTAGAAACACCATAACATAACTCATTTCTCCTTATGCTAACCAAAAATATTAATTTAAAATAAAACCATCGGGCTGGAGAACTCATTGGTTAAGAGCTCTCCCAGAGGTTCTGAATTCAATTCCCAGCACCACATGGTGTCTCACAGCCATCTGCAACTGCAGTTTCAAAGGACCTGATGCCCTCTTCTGGCTGCCCCAGACACCAGGTATGTAAGTGTTACACAGAAAGAGAAGGTGGGAATATGGTGCTGACATCAGGATTCAGCTTTGACTGAAAGTAAGGTGACATAGGAGAGGAAGGAAACCAGGCCTCAGCAATGTCTATAAGGTGAAGGTGTAATGGTCCTCACAGCCACTGTATGTGCTGGCCCAGGGAGTGGCACTATTAGAGGGTGTGGCCCTGTTGACGTAGGTGTATATTTGTTGGTGAGTCCTTGTCATTGTGGGTGTGGATGTTTAAGACCCTCATCCTAGTTGCCTGGAAGGCAGTAGTCTCCTAGCAGCCTTCAGATGAAGATGTAGGACTCTCAGCTCCTCCTGCACCATGCCTAACTGGACGCTGCCCTGCTCCCGCCTTGATAATATTGGACTGAACCTCAGAACCTGTAAGCCATCCCCAATTAAATGTCATCCTTTAAAAGAGTTGCCTTGGTCATGGTGTCTGTTCACAGCAGTAAAACCTTAACTAAGACAGCCACACAGGGAGGGGCTCTTCCCGGGACACTGCCGAGCTCTCCATCCGGATGGCACCGACACAGAGAAAGAATCAAAGCTGTTTTCAGCCAGTGACCAAGAGCCGTCTTCATTTCACGCATGGAAGGAAACGTGCTTGATAGGAAACGCCTATTTGTGCCTCTTTCCGTCACATCATCTGGACGTGAACAGAAACTCAGACCCAATCTACGGACATGGCTTTGTAAACATGCTACTCTATCACTGAAATCGTCTTGTTTTGCTCCTGAGACTTACTGGATTCTGTAGGTTTGCATTTATTTCTAAGAGCCAAAGAAATATGAGATTGTGGAGTCTGCCGAGCAGCCTCTCAAAATTCATTTGGTTGCTTAGTGATCCTGGACAGCACATCGTAAGGCTCAGATTAACGAGAGGCCATCAGAGCCTGTATCAAAATATTAACCCTACAGAAGGGGGTAGAGGTCGGTGTGAAAGGGGAAAGTAGACCTGACACCACCAAGCACACTTATTAAGATGAGAGCGCTGACTGAGCTGAGCATGGCTAACACCCCCTGTAGATCATCTAAGCCTATAGATCAACCATAGGTGAGGTGAGACGTATAAATAGCCTGTGTACCGACAACTATATGTCTCCAATGATAAACGCAAATTGACTGTGAAGAAGGCCGGTTAGCATCTATGACCAACTCTAATGATGTTATATGGCTATATGAACCTGGTCACTTGTAGAGACTTCCCAGAACAAAACCTACCTACCTTCTTTTAGAGAAAAAGATGCACGTGAATTCAGGGCATCTAGCGAGCATATTCCTCATTCTACACATAAATCCCATAGACAATGCTATTTAGAGTTACTTATTCAATAAAAGATAATAATAAAAAATTGGAGCAATATCTTCCAAATGTCACACAAATCAAGCAAACTAAGTAAGAAGCTATTGTAAGAAAACATACTAAAAAAGAAAAAAACCAGATTTTCTTCCATGCACGGTGGCCCAAGCCTTTGAGCACTCGAGAGGTAGAGGCAGACAGATATCTAGGAGTTTGAGTCTAGCCTGGTCTATATAATGAGTTCTAGGACAGCCAGGATCACATAGAGAAACCCATCTTTTAAAAAATATCATAAAGAAAGTGGATTTTCTTCCAATTGTAACTGAGCTGGAAGCATCCTGTGTGTCAGCTAGATTCCATAGTCCCCAAACTGCTGGGAAGGAAATGTATCAACTGTCTTACCCAACTGTGAACTCTATGAATGGAGACAAGGCAAGATGTTCCCACTTGCAAATACTGTTCTAGGTAGCCAGATGCTTCCTGTTGGATTTGAAGATCATCTCATGGACAGGAATCCTTGTCCCAGAACTATAATCCTACTTAAAAACTCATAAAGGAGATCAGAGGCCCTAGTGAGGGATAGAACACTGTTGTTTAGATAAACTGTTGTGGCATCAAACTGCCCTATGAGTATTTATGTTCATTCCCACAGACAAATGCTACTCTCAACTTTTATCTTTTCTTCAGTGAATGGTGGTGAACGCAAAAGCTCTTGGCTTCACAAGGGACTGAGAATACGTGACTGTTGGGTGCTCGGTCCCAAAGAAGACACTTATAGCTCCCCTCTAAGGAATATTGTGGAAAGAGTAGGTGGAACACAAGAGACAACACAGAGAGAAAGACAGAGACAGTCTCTAAAGCAAGACATAGCTAGTGAAACCACAAACTCACAACACCTGGGGATGCCTGCACTGGGTCTACATAGAATAGGTTTGTCAGTAGCCAGATGTAGATAGTAGATTGGCTCAGGAGGCACTACATTGCTCAGTGATGAACTAATTTGCTTCTGATAGATGGATGGGGTGCCTTCAGTTGATACACAGCGATGACCCTACTAGGCTCTAATCAATAATTCCATTGCACTACTCACACAGCTAGCCCTGTTTAAACTAATCGGTTCACAAAACAAGCCCACAGGTCTATGAGAGAGACTTGTAGAGATGAAGGAGTAGGGACTCTATAAGGATGGGAAGGAGATAAGAGATGCTGAGTGAAGATAATAATTAGGATCTGTTGTATACATGGAAGAAAATGTCAGAGAGCAAAATTCACAAATGGAAAAAAATAAAGAGCTGGAGAGATGGCTCAGTGGTTAAGAGCACTGTGTGGTCTTCCAGAGGTCCCGAGTTCAATTCCCAGTACTCACATGGTGGCTTACAACCATCTGTAATGAGATCTGATGCCCTCTTCTGGCATATGGGCATACATGCAGACAGAGCACTCATACATTTATTCATAAATAAATAAATAAATAAATGTTTTTTAAAAGAAGAAAGAAAAGCAATGATATCAAGAGACTGTTCTTTAAAGAAATCTATTACAAGGACAGATAGTTCTCAAGGCTGACTTTGAATTTAGGAATATAATATAGAATCAAGTTGTTATAAATGTATACAGACACAAAATACTACTTTACCGAAGCAGCTGTGTGCTACCCTCTCTGGGGATCAGCTCAGAGAGGATGTGGGCACTTTGTGGGTAGCTCGTGTAAGCATCCAAGTGAGCAGAAAGGGCTGCCTGGCCAACAGGGATTTAGGGAGGAAGGGGGAGTGTCACAGAGTGTCCTCTTTGATGGAGTCTCTTTGTCTTTCCTCAGAAAAAATAATGTGAAGTTCCTCTAAAGACTTAGACTTTCGAGTCTCAGCCCACCATTAGTCGAGTTTCAAGTTTCAGCATCGATGAGTGAATTCTCCAAGGACTTAATTTGTTAGTCCTAGCAGAACAGCAGGAAGGGTCACGATGCCATGAGAGAGGAGAAGGGAGAAGAAAAGGATGAGAGGGGAGAGGAAAAGGATGAGAAAAGATGGAGAGGGAAAAGAAGCAGCACATAAGAGAATTAAGCCTCCACAAAGGACATGGGATCTGTCATGGAGTGAAAGCAAGCCAAAAGTCAGAGCAAAATCTTAAGGGCACTCACTTGGTGCCAGTTCTGTCGTAAAGGTTTCATATATGTTACTAACCCAGCAACACCACGAATGGCTAATAATCATAGCGGCCCTATTGCTGGGTCCTTAAATTTTATCTTAAGTTTGGAGACAATGCCACCCAAACTACCAGCTCATGTGGGTTACTTATCCACAGTGATACAAAGTGCCTGCACTAGAGTGTAACAGCCACGTCATTAAACATACTGTCGGCTGTAGCTAGCCTCTTGCTGTCCCAGCAGATTTCTACATGACAGGTTCAGGTGCACTGAACTAGGCGTGGTAGCACATGCCTACAATCCCCGCACTTGAGGTTGGGTCAGGGGAAGCAGAAAGCTCAGAATCTGAGGCCAACCTCGGTGACAGAGCGAGACTCTGTCTCAATAAAACCAGAAAGGACGGAAGAACAGAGAGAAGGAGGGAGGGAGAGGAGGAGGGAAGGATGGAGGGAGGGAGAGAGGGAAGTAAGGAGGGACGGACGGAGGGAGGGAGAGTCTCCCACTGGCTGGACTAAGGACAAGAAACAGAACAGTTCTCAAGTTCCAGAAAATTGGTGAAGAAGGCCGATTCCCTCTGCCTCTTTCTCATCCAGTCACCATCCAAAGATTTACAATGCTGGTGATTCGAATGAAATATGTCTCTGAGTTCTTTTCAAATTAACCTACATGAGTTGTCTAACCAGACTTCCAGCAAACTGAACAATGGAACATTTTCCTTTAAGTACAATTAATCTATGTCTATATTAGACGGAGGCAAAATACATACACAGTGCAGTTTAATCTCACTGTGTCTGCTTAGGCAAGACAGCTTTATATTTGGGAAATAAAAATGGCCTTCTCCCTGAGAGACACAGCCAGAATACAGCAAATACAGAGGCGAATGCCAGCAGCAAACCACTGAACTGAGAACGGGACCCCCGTTGAAGGAATCAGAGAATGAACTGGAAGAGCTTGAAGGGGCTTGAGACTCCCATATGTACAACAATGCCAAGCAACCAGAGCTTCCAGGGACTAAGCCACTACCTAAAGACTATACATGGACTGACCCTGGACTCTGACCTCATAGGTAGCAATGAATATCCTAGTAAGAGCACCAGTGGAAGGAGAAGCCCTGGGTCCTGCTAAGACTGAACCCCCAGTGAACTAGACTGTCGGGGGAGGGCGGCAATGGGGGAGGGTGGGGAGGAACACCTATAAGGAAGGGGGAGGAAGGGGATGTTTGCCAAATGTACATAAGAAATACTCAATTAAAAAAAAAAAAAAAGAAATACTCAAGTTAATAAAGATAAAAAAAAAAAAAAAAAAAAAATTAGGAAAACCTGAAAGCATTTCCGCCACAATTAGATTTGAAACCAAAAATCACACATAAAACCACTCCTTCAATTAATACAGAGCTTGATATACTTGATAGCCAAAACCAAAGAAAAAAAAAAAAAAAAAAAAAATGGCCTTCTCCCATCCCTTTGTACCTATAGAATGGAGGGCACGAGTAGGAAGAATCCGATTCTCTCTCCCAATGAGTGAGCAGCTTGGGTCTCACACTGTGCTATCTTGGCTCTGCCCTCAACACCTGAGGCAGCTACCAGATATGGGAGAGATGAATTGCAAAATCTGCAAGGTGGTGCGTCAAGAATAAACTTCCGCCTGAAGAATGCTATGCCCAAGAAACAACTACCTGAGTTTCACATACACTTTCACTGATAGGGGAATGGTCACTTTGGAAGCTAGGGATGTAGCTCAGTCTGTAGAATGCTTGCCTAAAATTCACAGGGCTCTTGTGTTGATTCCCATGACCCTATATAGCATGGTGGCACCGCCTATAATCCTAATACTCAGGAGGTAAACCCGGGAGGATCAGTTCAAGACCACCCTCAACTACGTAGCAAATTCATGACTAAAATAAGTGTCACTGTGAATAGTAGACGATATTAATTTTGTATATCTGTAATAGTTTTAAAATATCTTATCCATATTAGACTGCAATTCACTTCTCTGTGTTGTTTGTGCTATAAACTCTGGCTTTTTACCCTCTCTCTGTTTTCAGCTCTCTGGTTCTATCACAAAATATCTGAGGGAACGTTTACTTTGTGTCATTGTTTCTGGGGCTTCAGTGCATGGTCAGGGTTGTATTTGAGGCAGTAACAATGTAGCACATTAGTGCAGAAGCCCTTTACCTCGTGGCATGAGAGGGGGAACCTCGTGGTGGTATGAGATAGTGTTGCTGTAGCCCACTAAACTATGAATCCATCACAGCAGAGGTGACCAATCTTTTGATACTCGCAACATAACTTTTTCATCTATAAAGTTCACACTCAAGAATTACCAAAGGGGTTACCAAAAAATAAAAATGAGAATCTCTAATGTCTTATGTAAATTTAAGATTTTGTTCTGAGCCACGCTAATAGGGATACATGGGACCTGTGGGAAACGGGTTGGACACGTGTGGTCCAAGTCCTCAGATTCTAGATATTGCCCAAAGGGCCCACCTCTGGACATCACTGCTCTGGAGGTTCTGTGGATCCTTAGGTCCAAACCGATGCATGGTGGTGGTAAAATCTTACCCACCTTCCACAGCTTCCCTTAACACACTGGAAAATTGTCAGTCACTGTGGGTGTTCTCCTCCCTGAGGAGAATGCTGTTTCCTCCAGCACGTGGTCATGCAGAATGGCTTCTGGAACCATTCACTTTGTTCCAGATCACCAGCCCTGCCAAGATGGCTATGAGTCTTGTGATCTGATTCTTGGTTTGAATCCTGGTTCTACAGTTATTAACTAGGAAATGAACAGAGAACATGTGTTTACCCTTCTTGGGTTTTTTTCCCATTGACAAAACAGAGTACCTGCCTTATAATATCACTAGGAAGAGCCAATGAAATGTTTGTGTAGCTGGGTGTGGGAAGCCAAGGTATGAGAATTGCCAAGAATTCAAGACCAACCTATTAGACACAGTGAATACCAGACCAGCCATAGCCAAAGAGCAGGACTTTGTCTCAAAAGAAAAAACATTTTTTCTTTAATTTAATATGTAAAAAGTACACAGTAAGTGTTAAAAATTTTAGATCCTGTCACTACGTGTCCACAGTGTGTCCTTGTTTGTCACTTGAGATTCTGCTAACATCATCCGAAATTCAATAAGCTTTCTTACCAGACATTATCCGTCCTCTCACTCCACAAATGTTTATCATGTCCCTGTCGGAGACTGGGGTGGGAGGAGACTTGTGAAAGAAGAAGGAGATTGAACTCTAGAAGAAACACATCGGGGCAGGAATCACTGAGAAGGTGATATTTAAGCAAGGTTTTAAAACGAAGGAGCTGACAGTGGGTACTTCAAAAGAATGTCCCATCCATGTGCAGATGCTAGGGCTGGCCTAGCACGGCAAGGTCTGGGAATAGAGAGAGACGGCTGTAGCTAGAGCAGAGTGAGGTGGAGGAGAGAGGAGAGAGTTCAGGGAGACCCAGATCCTCTGGAGCACCTGTGCTGACTTTTGAAACATAGCGAATGACCTGATTTGAATCTTCAAAGGCTGGTTCTGAGTGCTGCTTTGAGAAAAGATTCCCTCTTGTTAATCCTGCAGACTGCTGAGTGGGCAAGTTGGGAAAATGTTGCCATACTAAAGAAGAAAGATGAGCAGTATCATGGCGGTCATGGGGACGTGAAGGCCAGACTCCGAGTGATTTCTTTTTTGTCTCCTTTTCTTTTTTTCTTTTGCTTTTGAGAAAGGGTCTCTGTCTGGCCTCAAACTCACAGATACACACTTTCTTCTGCCTCCTGAGTCCTGGTGTTAAAAGCATGCATCAACAGTCCAACTCTTGTTGGGTAGAGACGGGCAGATCTCTGGGTTTGAGGCCAGCCTGGTCTACAAAGCAAGTCCCAGGACAGCCAGGGCTGCACAGAGAAACTCAGTCCTGGAAAAAGAAAAAACAAAGCCATGCATCACCACTCCTGATCCTGATCCCGTCTGTGGGTAATGCAAAGGTTTTCTAGTGGATGAGGACGAAATCAGAGAGACAGAGGAAGTAAAAACTGCTGACAACCAATGTCTTCAGTTCTGTGCTATGGGCAAGCCTGACAGCCTCAAACAGACAGTTCCAAATCCATGGTCCATGGGTGGCCCTGACTCAACTCAGAGAGCCAGGACACAAAATGAGAAGACAAGAACATGGGAAATTGACTTGTAGGAAAGCAGAGGCTGACGGAGGTGGAGGGAGAGAAAGGGGGTGGGGGTGAGATTGACCAGAATGGATCACAGACATGTTAGAAACTATCAAAGGACAAATAAAAATTGTAATGAAAAGGAAATAGTATTTATGAATGACTTAATTAATTAACTAATTAATTGAAAGCACCGTACTAGTCTTCAAACCCCTGCACAGCAAGCAGTCAAAGGCACCTAGTGAAAAGCACCGCTGACACTCTTGCTGGGAAGCCAGTCAATGGCAGTCTAAGAACTGAACTTCAAGACCTAAGGACAGGGATGAAGGACTAGATGATGTGCTAGGCAGGGTGCTCACCTCTACCTTTGGCCATGATGAAGCATTAGGATCAGTTTTCTCTTCCAGCTTCAATGCCTAACAGGAGTACATGAACGAGAGTTCAGACACTAGATAGCAGGCAATGTGAGCCCCGAGGAGAGAGGAACAAGCTCCTACCTTGACCAGGAGCACACTGGAGAGCTCCCAGGCCACAGCTCAGTGAAGGGAAGGATCCCCAGAGTGGAAGAAGGGAGCACCGGGGCTAAAGCTGCAAAGGTTCTATAGCGGGCCTTCTGCAGAGCACCTAGGAACGCAGACCTGTGCAGAGGAAACACCACAGCCGAGGGACAAGAAGACCGCTTCCATGGATGGAAAGAGCTCACAAAATACGAAAAGCTTGTCTCTGTGCAAATGGAAACCACATACTAAAGAGGCAGAGGGGTAACGACTTCGAGTATGGGAGAAGGAGCGGGGAGGGTTGTTCAACAAACAACCAGAAAAAAAAATGGATAAATTCTGGGCCACAGGTAGATGTAGGGGCCTGAGGTAACATGTAATAAGGAAGAGACCGGTGTTTGTGGGAAGAGGTGTGGGAGGTGGGGAGATATGGAAGGAGGCAGCACAGGGCCTTTTCTGGTTGCTTGAGATTTTATCACTTACATAGAGCATCAATCGAGGAGAGTAAGAGGGAAGATTCTGAGGCCTGGAGAGGGGGAAAGATGTAGGACAGACGCATCCAGGGGTGTAACAGGGAAAGGTGCCGGCCACCATGAGCTCTAAGACGGTTCTGGGAGTGTCAGCTTTGACGGCCCATTTGGTCATGAGTTTTAAGTAAGGTTTCCCCCTGTGGTAACGTTTCTCCATTCACATGCAGCTATACCTGTACAGGTTTAAGCATTTAAAGGCTAGCTTCTGTGTAAGTTAGGAGTTTACTAAGTAACGGAGAGGGGCCAGCAGCCATCACCATAGCAGCTTCCTTGGATGAACCCCTTGCTTCCTGCGTCTTCTCCTCTGAGTTCCTCTGTAGCCAGACGCTCTCCCGCCATGCATCATGCAGTTGGTTCTTTTCTACCTAAGGCCACTCTGCCTGAATATTTTATTCTATCATCCATCGCCAGCCGCCATCTTTGTGCCAGTGAACTTCCGGGTCTTCTTCCTAATCGCCCCCGGAAACACCGATCAGGACAAAGCCAAGGGCAGTTAGCCCGTTAGCCCACTGGTCCCCTCTCAAGTCCTTTCCTTCACTGAGTAACCATTCACCGATTTGTCAGTAGACTTGGTAAACATATTGAGCCAGCTAAAGGTATTGAACCACCGTTCTTTCTAGTCTCCACCCACGAATATTGCCTACCCCAACCCCCACCAGTTTGAACCCCATAATCTTTTCACAAGGACATTAATAGAGTTTATTAAATAAACGTCCACTAAAACAAGGCCCTGTCACATTTTAGCCTATTTGTTCAAAACAATAGTATTTGTCTTAAGTTAGATTTCCATACTTTTCTATCAGAAATGAATGTCGGTTTTTTATTTATTTATTTAAGGAAGACAGCACTGATTTAAGTGGTCAGCTATATCTGCTCAAAGACACGTTACAGGGGTTGGGGATTTAGCTCAGTGGTAGAGCGCTTGCCTAGGAAGCACAAGGCCCTGGGTCCGGTCCCCAGCTCAGGGGGGTGGGGGTGGGGGGAACCAAAGACACGTTACAACTGAAATGGCCAGTAACTGAAATCACTTTCCCTAGGACAACTATGTACTGATCACCTGAGGCTGGCTTGAATTTAGCCCAAGACTTCGAGTTACCCAGAAAATAAAGGGGCAGGGCTCAGGCTACAGGGAACCACTGCCAGTTGCTAACTAATCTCTCCCTTTACTTCTTAACCCAGTGCCCAATCTCAGCCTTGTAGGGGGAAAGAGTTAAGCTAAAAACAAAAGGGGACCCAGTATTTGTCAACCTTCTTGCCTCTTGGAGTCCCTGTCATCATTTAGGCTAATAGAAAAAGATCTGCACTCCCAATTCTTATGCATAAAAACTGCTTCTTTCTATGCCGTTTTCTTTTTTTTTTCTCCTGGCATAAAAGTAAATGAGATATTGGTGGCCACGACTGGACAAATGCAGGGACAAAAAGCTACTTGTCGAGGCTGGTGCAGGAGGAAGCAAGAGGCACTGGATGAATTCTTGGAGCAGCGGATCTCTGCTGCGGGCCTCAGCTGCCTGCAGACTTCTCCTGTAAAGACTACAGACTCCCTTTGGGCAAAACCACTAATGCAGAGTTCCTGTCGCCTGCAGCTGAGCCGGTCCATGCATTCATGGGTGGGAGCTGGAAAACTGCCAGTCCCCAGAGCGGCTGAAGAAACTGCCGCTCTCTTCAGCCCCACTTGCTCCGTGGCCTGTCTCCCATGGTGTTTGTTTATTTTTTTCATGAACACTGATTTATTCCCCTTTCAGTGCCTTCTTATCTAATTACCATCCCTGGTTTTCAAGCCAAGCGGTCTGCTAGCTATGAGTTTCTGCGCTTGTAATTTTGTACACAGTTCGCTACGCCTTTCCACCGCTGTGTCATATGACTTTTAGCTTTCCCTTCCTCTGCTAATTTTCTGATCACTCCCAATCCTAGGGAGCAGCACCTTGTTTAAGGTAACAGGCCGTGCCAGCACCTGGCATCTCCTGCCAACCCGGTCAGCTATGTTCTGTAAGAATGGGTTGCTTCAGGAACAAAGCTGACAACCGCCCTCCAAGGGAGTTTTCAGCAGAGACTATGGGCAGACCAGAGCCTACAATGAGGGACACGGTAAGCATCACAGTGATCCTCAGGCCTGGCAGTGTGTGCTCATAGACAGTGTAGCCACCCAGCAGACCAAAGCCACGTAAATCATAAATCACTTTAAATCACTCACGTTTCAGAAACCATAAGTTGATCAACCGTGGGTGGAAATTCCAGGACGCGAGGTGTGGTCCCAGTTTCTCCATTAACACGCTCTGTGGAAGCTGCAAGACCTCTTTGTGCTTTATTTTCTTCGTCTGCGAAAACAAGGAATTTGTGTCTATTCCCTCTTGAGGTTCAGAGAGGAGCAATAACGCTGATTTGCAATGTGCTTTATTGTTATAAAGTGCTGTGTTGAGGTGGTCTGTTTTTAAATAGTCTGATCCGTTACAGTGTATGATGCAGGATGATGGTGAGATCGTAGTGAGATCGTGCATAATGAGTAAACGCAGACTCAATGGAAGGTCCCTATGTGGTTTTCTTCTTTTATCAAAGTCCCTAAGATTTAGGAAGATGGTCCGAGATAATAAAGCCTTCATTCAAGGTAACTTCTCTCTTACCCCCAAGTTAACACTTCATCTCACTGTACGATTCATTTAGCTAACCTTGAAATATGACAATTCTGCTCCAGACTCGGAGCTTAAATGTGTAGAAAGGAAATTAAGAACAGGAGCCTGCTAATGACTTAGGTGAAAATCATGCTTGTCTCTTCGCAGACCCACATCTCTTCCCAGCTTCACCTTCAATGATGCTGTGCTGGTAACATGAAGTTAACTATAGTGAGGCTATTTATACCACAGAAACGAGCAAACCTGGAAAAACTTACTCTTCTGGAGAGCAAGTTATTACACATTTGCCATAAGATATAGTGAATTTAACATCAAAAAATGCTTAGCTACAAACACATAGTAACAGGGGGAAAAAATCCTAAGCCCAGTAAACATTAAATGGAAATTTTTTAAAAAATACTATACCTATTTTTCTTTAAAAGAAAGTACAACTGGAGAGATGACTCGGAAGTTAAGAGCTCCGGCTGCTTTTGCAGGGGGCCCCATGTTCAAGTCCCAGCACCCACTTGGTGACTCACAACCATCTCCTAACTCCAGTCTCGGTGAGTTGAAATGCCCTCTTCTGACCTGTACGGGCACCAGAAATGCACTCTGCGGTGTGTGCTCGTAGACAGGGTGGCCGTCCTGCAGGTCAAAGCTACGCGCATCACGAATCACTTTACGATGGATGATGTAATGCCGTAGCGGATCACAGACTACACTCAGGCAAACCATGCATATACGTTTTTAAAAATGGCATGGCCATCTACAGAAATAACGTAAATATTTGTTGCAGATAGGTCTAGATAATTTCTTAGCCCACAGCAGTGACCCTGAGAGACCATCAAAACAAAATGTGATGCTTTAACGCCCGCGTTTCTGGTTCCAGGGGCAACAGGAGGTGAGCCAGATATCAGCAACGCCGTTTGTGGCAGATGCTCCGCCCTCTTGTGGTCATGCCTGAGAATCTCCCTCAAATTCCAGAATTTCAGGGAATAGCAGCTTATTCCTCAGCTCTGTGACCCTCGACACTCAGATCTCCAGCAGAATGACCCCTCAAAATCCACATGCCCCAGAAATCTAAGGAGCAGTAGAGGGGCCAATGGTTTATACTCTGCTATAAAGTCCAAAAGTGCAGGACTGATTGCATAGCTCAGTTGGGAGAGTGCCTGCCTAGCACACAGGAGCCCTGAGTTCAAGCCCTGACAGCACACATACGTACAGGGTGTGTGAGCTTACACAGCTGTAATCTCGGCACTCAGGGGTTTGAAGTTCGAAGTCATTGTGCTGCTCCCGACCATCAGCCTTCACTCCCCCACTGTACGCTCACAAAAATACCTCCTTGCCAATCATTTTTTAGTACCTCTGTGCGTGCGTGCGTGCGTGCGTGCGTGCGTGCGTGCGTGCGTGCGTGCGTGCGTGCGTGCGTGCGTGTAAAAGACTGGCGGAGTCGAAAGACACCCTAGAGTGTCTGTCCTTGCTTTCCACCTTGTTTGAAGTAGGGTCTCTTTGCTGTTCACCCCTGGCTGCTCCAAGCTATCTGGCCCACAAGCTTCCTGGGCTTCTCCTATTCCTGCCTCTCATCTCACCTCTGAAATTACAGTCACACGCGACAGTGCCCAGCACTGTGAGTTCTGTGGATTTGAACTCACATCCTCACACGCATGACCAGCACTTTTCTCACTGAGCCATCTCCCAACCCCCTACTAATCACTCTTTCAACCTCCAAAGTTTGGGCCAGGATGAGATACTGAATATGTGACTCTTAAATGGATTAATAGGGCAACGTTGAGTCATAGAATCAGAGTCTCTCTCCAGAGCCCCACATACGCAATTCCGGTCACTTAGCTCCAAAGCCAAGCCTTTCCTCTGTGTAATGGGATGGCTGCTTTGCCAGGTCCGAGTTTTATTTCAGACGTCTGAGAACATTGTTATTCATCAGTCATAGCTGTGGCGTTTGCCATGCTAGTTAGAAGCTACCATGACTACTTTTTAGGGCCTGAAGTAATAAAGTTTTAAAAATACTAAGAAGATTTAGCTCCTGAGTATCCTGGCATCTGGCCCCCTGATGGGGGAGAGTGTCTGACGCGAAGGATAAAGCGCTCTAGAGAGGGGACCTGCTCTGCATTCTGACTGTGGCACCTACAGGTCTGTGCACTGGTTCATTGTCGCTTCTCTCACTCGACTGCGTCGTGCTGCCTGCGTCGTGCTGCCGTGAGCTGACAGCTTATTGAGAGCTTCCACTTCTTCAGGACTCTCCGAAGAACGTAGGAGACTGCTCGGCCCGAAAACCATGGTCAATCACCGTAGCTGACGGAAAGGATCTCCCTGCTGAGTGCGTGGACCAACCCTAAGCTGGCACTGATTGCCAGGATTCCTAGTCCTGAAAGCAGCCAGTGTGAAAATCCTGGTAGGCAGGCTGTTCTGGAGAATGACTAAACATTTCATTTCCACGGGCACGGAGTCTGTTTTCTTGTACAGTCATTTCCACCAGCCGGTAAACACGGAGCGGCCTTAATCCTTCATTTGCTCAGTCCATTGGGGATATAAGAGACATAAGGGAGGCCCGTGGCTCATTAATGCCTGGGTAAGAGCATTCATTCTGAGCATCACGGGCCTCAAGTTATGGCGAAAAACTAAATCCTGTAGGAGCCCAGGAGCTGTCTATCCTAAGCAAGGTTTCGGTGGAGATATTTGTACTTAAAATCTGAATATTTGTACTTACTATATAAATAGTGAGTATATGAACTATTCATATTCTTGCTCCTGAAGCTCTCTGTCATTGGTTATCACGACTAAGATCAGGAGCAAATGCACCAAGTAAAATAAAGATGAGGCCAGAGGTCCTTAGCAACTCCTGTGATGTAACTTAATCGTGCCGGGAGCTATGAGGAAGGATTTAATTTTCAGGGGCCCTGCAGCCCACCATGTGTTCGGGCTTGGCCTTGATCTGCAGCCGGCGCTGTTTACTATGTGACAGACAGCTGTTCCCTCATAATGTTCCCCGGCCATTCCTACGCTGCATACACCCACCGCCCTGGTGTGAAATTAGGCACCGGCAGAGACTGTAGCCCGCAGTAGCAGCAGTCTGTGACTGGAAGACTCAGTGTCGGGACTCAACTGATCATTCCAGGCTCTCCCAAGGGACAGATAAAAATGCGGGCCGAAAAAGAAAAGTCCCTGCTACAGTAGGACTACCACGAAACACAACTTATTTGTACACGGCCCCATCCCAGCCCCCCAAAATACTGGCTTGTACTTTTTATCATAGAGGGTCCCCTTTTCAGCTGTTAGCATTTTTCCTTCACCCGCTGGGCTCTTTCTGAAATAAAGACACCAGCAGAACAAACCACAGTGCGGCTTCTGATGAGAGCGTCCGGCTGAGGTGCACAAACCCCACCTGGCTCCCCAGTGTCCTTGCGGCTTGTACACAATCATTTGTGTAAAATATCCAGGCCTTGTCACAGGCTGGGCATGCTCAGACCCTCATAGTTACCCACCTAATATTTTAAGTGGCATGGGTATGGGTGTGGGGGGTGTCATTCTAGTTTGCTTTAATTCTATATTGTTTGATTCTAGAGGACATGATTAAAATGAAGCAGTGAGGTTTTAAATCCAAACTACAGAAAGTCATCTTTTCCCAATTTTTTTTTTTTTTGGTCTGGCAAAGTGTTTTTCTATGTAACCCAGCCTGGCCTCAAACTTGCAATCCCCCTGCTTCCATCTCTCATGGCTAAGATTACAGGTATATGTAGGCCACCAAAACTGGCTAGTGGTAGCATTTCAGATGATAAAGAAGTCCAGTTGGCCATCTCTCGGAGAATGCCTGCTGCACTGGGGAAGTCGAACCTTCTCCTGTTGCTCCAAGATTATCCGCCCTGTGACCCTTTTGTGCTCCCTAACTTGCTTTTTAAACGTTCTTCCAAACAAGCCCATCACACTCAAAGCAACTGATCCCTCCCCTAATGTGTAGGACCAAAGTGATTGATATCCTTTGTGTTCTAACACAAAGAGGAGAGCAAGCCTGTGGGCCACAGTGCCGTGACCATGGAGAGATGGTTCCCAGCGGTAGCTATGGCATCTCTATCCGGACTGACTTCACCTCTCCAACACCATCACTGCCTGCTTGAGTTACGGTTTCCCTTGGAAGTCCCATTTTCAGAGCCGTGTGATAAACTTATGCCAAACTCGACATGACTGACTTGCACACGGGAAGAAATATTGCTCTCCCATAAAAGATTATGAAACGTATCTTACCAATGTGTTCTACAGGTGAGAAAACTGGTAGGAAAATGAAAAGCCTAGAGATGATTTTGTAGTTCAAGAAATCTCTTAACTCTGTTCAGCTCCGCGGATGCTGGGGTCCCATTTTCAATTAAGAAAGAAACATAAATACAACAGAGCCCATCCAAGGCAATTCCAGAATATGTCCTTCTACAGCGATCACTAACTCAATAGTGTTTATGCTGGAGGAACCTATGAATTAAAAATCTGGAGCACGCCTTTAATGCTGGCGCTCAGGAGGCAGAGGCAGGTGGATCTCTGTGAGTTCAAGGCCAGCCTGGTCTACAGAGTGAGTTCCGTGACAGCCAGGGCTACCAGAGAAACCCTGTCTTGAAAAACAAAATCTTGAGCAGCTTCATAAAGCTAAAGTTCTGTTTGGTCTTGTTTAAAGTCAAACAAGTAAGAAATACAGCTAGCCAACCATAGAAGAGGACCATGAAGAGGGACGATGTGCTGCTGACCCCAAACCTGGAGCAAAAGGAATGCAAAGCTAGCTGCATGGGTGCTCATGATCGCCACAAGGTATTTTTAGCAGGAGCTGGTGGGATCAGCTGCCTTGCCCTGCAGTGATCCTTCTTTCTACTTCCTCATAGCCAAGGGGTAGGACAATCACCCGGCTGACCATGGCTCCTAAAAGGACAGAGTGTGCATCATTCACAAACACTGTAGACGTTTTCTTTACCCTAAAAAAGAAGCGCCTCCAGGAACTGGGAGTCAAGTCACTGGCGAAACTGGTGATTACTGCTATTATTACACAGAGGAGGCATCTGCCGGAGGATCTCTTAGCTGTCCCTAGCCATTCACATCCGCAGCCCTGGCTCATAAAGAACGTTCAACTCCATCGGAAATATTTCAAAGTACCTGTGCTGTCCATAAGCTGTCAATCACTTTGCCCCATAGAAGGAGAGCTCAGTATAAACTTCATAGTTAACTGGAGAAGGACCACAGCCCATAGGAACTCATTATTCCAAATTCATTAGAGGAGCCATCAAGAGGGCTCATCAGGTGAAGGCGCTGGCCACCAAGAAGAGAACTGTCCTGGAGGAAGAAGAGAACTGTCTCCCACAGGTTGCCCTCTGGCTCTCACACATGCGGCATGGCACCCACACACATTCACCTGCATACACCCACAAAATAAATACAGTGTTAGAAACTAGAACCCCCCCCCCTTTTTTTTAAATTAATAGCAACAACGAGAATGTAAAATTTTAAGCGTCCAAAATGAATGTGTTGAAGCAGTTATTGCCTTGGCCATGGCTGTGTTTCCATCGGCAAGATGGCTGCTTCAAGGAAGAGAAGAGCTGGATGGCTGTATTCGTTCCTCCTCTGTAGTAGCCATCCCGGTAAGGACTCTCCTTGTGAAACCTGACTCATAATGATATCAATCCAATGTATCAAAACGCTGTCACCACATTACAAAGGAGAATCTAGTACAGTAATTTCCAAGCATAGTGACACTCGCCTGTAATCCCAGGACTCGGGAGCCTGAAGCAAGAAGATATGGGCTTGAAGCCAACATGGGCTTCATACTAAGACCTTATCTCAAAAAAATACACAGAGACTGGGGGGATAGACCAGTTGGTAATGAGTTTGCTGTACAACATGAAGACTTGAGGTCAGTCTCTCAGAACCCATGTGTGTGTGCATGTGTGTGTGCATGTGTTTGCATGTGTGTGTGCGTGTGTGTACGTGTGTATGGTGTGCATTTACAGCAATGATTTCAATTATATCATGTACGTGTATTTTGATGACTATTCTTTTTTTTTTTTCTTTTCTTTTTTTCAGAGCTGGGGACCGAACCCAGGGCCTTGCGCTTGCTAGGCAAGCGCTCTACCACTGAGCTAAATCCCCAATCCTTGATGACTATTCTTAATTTTTGTTAGTTTCAGTTTTTATTATTTTATGTGTATAAGACTTTTGCTTGCATGTACACGTGTGCACCACAGGTTTGTTTGGTGCCTGAGGACATGAGGAGCCTCCCTATAAGTCCTGAGAATTGAACCTGGATCCTTTGCAAGAACAAGTCCTCTGAACCACGGATCTAACTCTCCAGCCCTATCCTTAATTTTTGTTGTTTAATTTTAAGATTATATTTTAATTACAAAATTTCTCTTTTCCCTTTTCTCCCTCTAAAATCCTCTCACATACCCCTCTCTGCCCTTCAAATACATGGCCTCTTCATTGATTGTTATTACATACATGCATGTATTTATATACATATTCCTAAATATAACCTACTGCATCCATACAGTGTTACTTGCATGTGTGTTTTCAGGGCTGGCTCTGGCACTGGCCAACCAGTTGGCTTGCTCTTCCCTGGGATGGGCCATCTCTCCAACTCCCAGCTTCACTCGGTCACCTGCGGTCCTTTGTGTAGAGCTGAAGCCTTGGACCTTTGCCCCCTCGTTGTTCAGCTCACTTTGGGTGGTGATGTTGGTGAGACTGTACACGCGTAGCTTCTGGTGCTACTTGGAAACACACTCTCACAGCAAAGCCCCCGACCCTGGCTCTTACAATCATTCCACCCCCTCCTTTGAAATGGTCCCTGAGCCTTGTGTGCTGGAGTGTTTCCTAGATGTATCCGTTATAAGTGGGCTCCACAAATCTGTATTTTGGCTGCTTGGTTTTCTGGAACCCACACTTTTTTAATAACTGAGTTCAGTGATATATGTCTGTAATCCCAGCACTAGGGAAGCAAAGACCGGAAGAGCCCTGGGGTTTGCTGGCTAGCCAGTCTAGCTAATTGATGAGCTCTGAATTCAGTGAGAGACTCTGTCTCAAAAAATAAGGTGGTGACTGATTAAGGGAGACATCTGACTTAACTTCTTGCCCTCACGTAAAGCCATTCACACACACACACACACACACACACACACACACACACACACACTTGAACACATCACATGCTCACCTGCACACACTCGCACGCGCACACACACACACACGATGACAACAGCAGTCCATCATGTAGTTTTTAGTCATGGTGGAGAGTAGAAAAGAGCCCTGCACGGAGAATCAGGTTGGCAAGGGATTTAGTCTTGGATTTCCAGTGACCACCATAGTCAAATTTCTTAAGCTCAATAAATCTAAAGTTCCTATTCCATGAAACACTAAGTAACCTCTAACTCTGCTTAGCTATAAATTTCTATGATGTACACATCATAGCTTCTTACTGTATCAAACTTTTGGTTCAAGACCACCATTGAATAGTTTTTTAAAAAATCCGTAATGATTTGGAGAATCCATCACTGACACTTTGATTATATCCACATGTTCCAACATGTTCCAATAATACCGCACAGTCTAACTTAAACCAGCGAACTTCCTCCCTGTCTTTCAGTCCACACAGCACTAGACAAAAATACAGAAAGTAGACAAAAAGTTAATGAAAGTACCTCAAAGTTAATGAACTGTGATCCCTGCTCACTGCTACCTCTCTTACTACTTCTCACGTGACCACTAACTGTCCCAAAACGTATTGGGAGAAGGGCTGGGGAAATGGTTTAGGGGTTAATGTCCTTGTCACACAAGCGTGAGGACCAGAGTTCAGATCTCCAGGACCCACATAAATGATGGTGTGAGGGCCGATAGCAATTCCGGCACTCGGAGAGCAGAGACAAGGAATTCCCCAGAGCAAGTCGGTAACCAATACAACCAACATTGCAACACAAGGCTGGCTGTATGGGTCAACTCCAGGTTCAACAAGGTGGGAGCACTTGAGGAGACTTCCGATGTTAATCTCAGAGCTACACATACATGCACACACATGCACAACACACACAAGCACATGCAACCCACACACATGAACAAACACATGCAAATAATGATTTCCAAAAATACGCTGGTTTCAAAGCTGAAAGACATTTGTAAAACATCAGGCCTCCACACTTCAAAAATACTACGATCAGAGAAAGGTTGGTTGAACTATTGCACGTTGAGGGAGAATAAAGAGACTTGGTGATCAAATGCAATGCTACCAGGTTGAGTCCTGGACTGGAAGTAATGGGCTATAGATAGCATTCATTGAGAAATATGATAACTTTTAAATATGGCTTGCAGATGATGATGATGATGATGATGATGATACAAAAGCTCAATGGGCATTCTGAGTGTATTACTGCCTTTAATTTATATAAGGGAATTCCTTGTGCTTAGCAAATATACACTGAAGAATTTAGGAATAAAGACATATGGCTTCCCTAACATAGTTTAGAAAGATTCCAAAACTATAGATATATAACATTTATCTATATTCATATATATGAAGATATTTGCATTCCATGTGTATATACAGATTTGGACATAAATATAGAGACATCAGTGTATGGGAACAAATCTGCAGAAAGGAAAGTTATAAAAATGGACCCAAATCTAAATTTCTGCTGCACAATGAAGAGCCCAGAAGTAATCCACATGTGCACGGCCAACTGAGTTTTGATGAGAACACCAAGAACAGAGACTAGAGAAATTACAGGGTCATCAACAAGCCAATCTGGGAAGATAGGTCATCTCTATGCAAACCAAATGAGGTGATATCCTTCCTTTTTATCAAATACTAAAGTCAGTCAGCCATTGATCTAGGGGGGGGGGGTCTTTTGCCTCCTGTGGTTCTAAAAACTCAGACAGAGAAAGCAAAACCCTGACAACCGAGATCGTCTCAAACTAAAATCTTCTCCCTGGCATAGGACACAAGCAACAGAGTGAAGAGACAGCAGACGAGATGTTCGTCTGGAGATGGACTAATATGCAGAGTATATGGGAGGCTCAAATGCCTCCATGTTAAAAGTTCAATTTAAAAGCTCTGACTAGACATGGAACCAAAGAAGATATGCAAATAGCCAAGAGCTATGTGACAAAATGTTCAGTACCACTAATTCTTATCAGGGGAATCCAAATCAAAACCACAAGGAAGTAGTGTGGTGGTTCATTTTGATTGGCGACTTAATTGGCTTGGGAAATATAAACAAATGGTAAAGCACACTTCCGTGCATCTGCGAGGGTGTTTTTAGAGACCATTGGCAAGTGGAACAACAACGGAGGTGAGAGGCCTGCCCTGAGTGTGTGCTGTACTGTCCGATAGGCTGGGATCTGGGCTAAATATCAGTAGGTGGAGAAGAGAGTCATCCAGGTGAGCCACACCCTTCTTCCCCAAGCCAGCACGGATACTGCTGCAACCAGCACCCGAGAACGTCACACTCCAGACTCTGGCTTTCTCTGTAGACTCAAATAGCTGTCAGGAAGCTTTGGGATCTAAGCCTAGGGCTGACACGGAATCATCTATATCCCTCGTTTGGAGGTATCCAGGTTCTTGGGTTGAATAACTACTAGATTCTCCACCCTGAGAGCCTGAAGCAGAAGAGCAATGAGATTTCCTAGATTTCTGTGGGATTTAGCCTCTAATTATATGAGGAAACTTACTAAATCCCTTTCTATAACCGAGTGTGTGTACATGCGTGTTTGTGTGCGAATCTGTGAGAAGGGAATGTCCGAGGAGTTAGAGATGTGAGGAACATGGAATGCCTGCCGAGATAAGTTGCAGGCAGTGCACAGAGATCGACCAGGAGGAAAAGGTCACGCTAACTAACCCTACCAAAGCCATAGATGTGGGGATGCCCAAGCTGTTACCAAACCACAACAGGTCCCAGATGCCAGATAGGGAACCATTTCTGGGAGAAGGCAAAGATTTTTTTTTTAATGTGTATTATTTAAATGAATCTGTCTACTTAACATTTACCAGGCTTGGCCTTGCTGTTTCTAGCGATGATTCGTGTTTTGAATGAAATGCGTTTGTTGGGTATAAATCTTGCACTAACGGAAAAAGAAAATGTCTGTGTGTAAAAAAAAAGAAAAACAAATCTAAAAGGAAGCAAGATAGAATTGAGGAAAAACAATCCCAATACTTTTATTTTGGAAGGCAAGAAACAAATGTATTTCTTTCCTGATTCTGAAAATCACAGCCATGTTCTGAGATGGAAGGAAGATGGATGATTTCACTGTGCCAGGTAAGTTGGGAAAAAATGAGAAAAAAAAAAGAGTCAAGATAAATGCAGCACACACTTACTTCATAGATGACCCACTGAAAATCAGTTCCCAGAATGCATTTTTTACATTTGTCCAGAGAATTGGGGATAGGTACTGCAAAAGCATTTTAGGAGTAGATGCAAGTTAAGACACAGCGAAGGCAATGCAGTGCGGGAATGCCGACCACGGGGTGATGGCCTTCGCCCATGGTCCTCACCCCTCACTAGCTGCTAAACTGTGACGAGTCCAGTGTTCAGCCTCATTTTTCTTCCCTAGACTAATACTTCTACTATACAGTCTGTTTTCATGTATAAGAAATAGCTTAAGAGTGACGTAATAAAATGGTTTAAACAAGGAGCCCCGCGTCTGTCTCGAGGCTCTCCGGGACCACACTATTTCCTGTTTGCATTTTCCTCCCATCTTATTCTGATAGCAATCAAACAAACGGGAAATCCAGATTGTGATGAGTTTTGAAAACATGAGATAGGCTTGTCATCTGACCACACCAAAGCAATTGTCAGAGTAAATTTTAGTTTTGAAAGGCAACTCGAAGAGCAGGATGTTATTCTGAATTATCTGAGTAATTCTCAATTTTATAATTGAACTATATATATACATACATATATATGTATGTATGTATAACATAAATTAATTCTTGTTGTTTAGAAGGTGGTGTGTGTGTGTGTGTGTGTGTGTGTGTGTGTGTGTGTGTAAGAGAGAGACAGAGACAGAGGACAGAAGAAGGATGTAGACACCTGTAACTGGTTATGATCCCTCCAATGTTGGTGCTGGGAATTGAATCCCAGACTTCTGGAAGAGCGGCAGGCACTGGCACTGTCAACCACAGAGCCACTCTCCAGCTCCATGAGCATAATTCTGGCTGCACTCTTCACTGGAGATGGCGTGTAGCAAAAATCAATGCCTGCTTCTCACCTTGAATCAACAGTCTAATGAATATCTTTTCATCTTTCATTCCCTGAAATTAACACTTAAAATAGTAGGGGTATAAGTATACATTCATTTTACAACAATGAAAGTCAAGAAACTAAATATTTTATCCTTAAAAACAAATGTACTTATGATGTACAGAGTCTCAATAGAAAGGGATTATTATTTTCTTTCTATTTGAAATTTTCGGGGAAAACCAGGCTTTTATTCTCTGATATCATAAATATTTAATAAGTACAGGAGTGAGTGTCTGGGTTCAAAGTGAACGACACAGTGGTTGTTTTCCGGGTCGTTCAGGGACTCTGGGATAGGGACAAGCTCTGGGAGGAAGTGCCTGAAACCTCATGTCCAAACAGAGACCATGCACAAGTGGTCTTCTTCCTGTGGAGTGGTACTGTAAAGGCTAGTGTAAAGGCTAGTGTAAAGGCTAGTGTAAGGGCTAGCTGCTAACCTGTTAGCAGCCCTGCCCAATGAAGAAGACGTATAAATCCAGCTTCTGGGTTGACAGTAGGCCACCCAAAACTCTCCACAGAGCATGGAAGAAGGGAGACCAATAAGAAGACACAATCCCCCCCAGTTGCTTCTCTACTCCACAGAGAAAGGGTAGATTTAGCCCCTACTGACTGGCCTCAGCTACATTATAAGTGCTAGAATTCTAAGGGTGAGCCACCATGCTTGGTGGCAAAGTTATCTTTAAAGATAAGAAATCAAATAGCCAACATAACTTTGAGAATGTTCAAATGATTCCCATTTAAATTGCAAATGAAGATAATGAAGTATGACTTTAGCTCTAAGAATCAGCAGCATAAACGCCAGTGAGAGGTCAAGGCCAGAGGCCTTTCCGGAGCTGCAGGCGAGAGTGCAGGCTGCTGTCATCGCCTAACAAGCAATTAGCCAAATGCTCACAAAAGTTCAGAGCCTTGTACTTTTAGAAGTCTGTTCAAGAAGTCATGAGGGTGTGCAGGTCTTGTGCACGCTGTCAGAACCCCAGCTTATGGACTGGAGAGACGACGCATCGGTTAACAGCAGACACTGCTCTTACAGAGAACCAGGTTCAGTTCCAAGCAACAGGGTGAGTGATCACAACCGTCTGTCAGTCCAGTTCCAGGAACTCCAATGCCACCTTCAAGGTTCTTCGAGTGTTGCAACCTTGTGGTGGTGAACAGGCATATATGCAAGCAAACACTGATACACGTAAGATTAAAAATAAATAAATACGTAAGATTATTATTTAAAAAATATCTCAGCAAGGAGGCGTGTGCGGATATAAAGTCCTACTCTGGGTGAGCTGCACTTGGCAACTGACAGCAGCTGGGAACAGTTTTCAGGGTGTGTCCCTCCGTAGCTTGACCAAGCTCCAGTAGAGAAGGCCACACAACCAGAGCATGTGGACTCCACAAATTGGACTTGACGGAGGTGTGGGAAGGACAGGAAGCTGAGTGGGTAGGGAAGGGAAATGGATATGGAAGAGAGGACGAATAGAGTCAAACCACATTGTACAGAAGTCTCGAAAACTAATGAAAAAAAAGTAATAACAAAGACCTCAACATTCAGAAATAGTTTAATTATGCAACCTAGAAGTCTTCCTTCTGCAAAATTCATGGAAACGTTCTATTAAAATTAATGCTTGGGGATAGAAGGAGAAGGGAAGGGAAAGAAAACTGGAAAACAAAAAATATGTTTCCGAGAGGAATTAAGTCATGGAGCTTTTAAAAAATACATTCAAAATTTTTGCTACCATGGCAATTGTGCTCAATTATGAAGTTCAGTCCGATGTTTCAAATGTGCGTGAACACTGTATAGTGATCAGATAGGTGAACGTCACTGATGTACCTGTCACTTCAGACATGAACTGATTCTTATGTTGGAACTACCCTAAATCATTCTAATGGCTAATATGAAAATTAAGAAATTGTTATCAACCATGGTTTCCCTGTTGTGCTACGGAAGTAAGTTACTCCAGATCTAACTGGATGCTCTATAGCGGTTAACTAACCTCTTCTTCCCTCCTTCCTCCACACCCTTTCCAACTTCTGACAGTCTAATGTCTGGAATCAGCCATTTTTGGTTTCACATACACGTGAACACATGTGTTAGTTTTCCTTCTGTGCCTCACTTCACTTAAAAGAGTTTCTCATAGCTCATCCATGCCGCTGCAATGGAGACTCACTCTCTCTCTCTCTCTCTCTCTCTCTCTCTCTCTCTCTCTCTCTCTCTCTCTCTCTCTCTCTCTCTCTCTCTGTCTCTCTCCTCTCTCTCCTGTCTCTCGCCTCTCTCTGTCTCTCTCTGGCTCTGGCTCTCTGGCTCTCTCTCTCTCTCTCTGTCTCTCCTCTCTCTGAGTAATGTTCAGTTATGAGCATGTGACATATTTGACACTTCCACTCATCCACTGATGGACCCCTGGCTTCATACGTTGGCCGCTGTGAATGGCACCACAGTAAGCGCAGCAGTGCAGGGACACTTGGGGC
Source organism: Rattus rattus (assembly GCF_011064425.1). Lineage (NCBI taxonomy): Eukaryota > Metazoa > Chordata > Mammalia > Rodentia > Muridae > Rattus > Rattus rattus. The sequence continues at coordinate 29,186,163 of NC_046156.1, forward strand.
ACATTGACTTCGTTTCATTGACTGTAGATCCAATAATGGGATTGCTGGATCATATAGAATTTGTATTTTTACTTTTCGAGGAACTTTTATACCACTTCAGATATACTACATAATATAGTACAGAAATGTGCTAATTTACATTTCAATCAATAGTATGAGTGTTTGGGGTACTTTTTCAGTTGTAGGAAAGATGCAGACAAATGTTTTTTGGATTTTTTGAGGAAAAATATATAAATAAAACTTGTCATGTTCAATAAAGTTCGATTGAAACTTTAAACAGTGTCAACAATCAACATGTTTGTCTACAAGATATTGTCTGAAAAATTATAATTCAACTCTTACATTTATTTATCCTTTTACATTTATTTAGTTTGTGTGTGTTTGTGTGTATGTGTTTGAGGTTTTTTTCAACATGTAATGGTTATGTATCAATAATTCCTTCTGGCGTGGGTCAGTACTGGTCAACGGTAGTCTACAATGTTCCCAAATGATTTTTACATGGGTTCAAAAGCTATAGAAACCTGTATTCAAGGAGAGAGCTGAAAAGCAAGGGAGTTAGGTGAAAATAACTTGCGGGGTTGGTGGGGAACAGAAGGCAATGCCTTATACTGTTCTTAAGTCAGCTTCTCTGAAACTCAGTGACACTCCCTGCTCACGTGTCCCAGGAGTTAGGGTGTGGGTGCGTTCAGAAGGCCTAGAAGCTGCCAGTTATAATTTACATTCAAATCTATTGATCTTTTCAAAATTATGCTATTTGCCTTTTGTTAGTGAGATGTGAGAGCACTTTACAAATATTTTGGACTAAGTCCTTTGTAAGATACACGGTCTGTCATATTTCCCCCCAGGCCATGGGTTATTGTTTCACTTTTTTCTTTATTTATTTTGTAAGTGTTTTACGTATTTGCATATGAACCACTTGCATGCCTGGTGCCCACAGAGGTCGGAAGAAGGCACTGGCTCCCTGAAGCTGGAGTTACAGACTTTTGTGAGCCACCATGTTAGTGCTGGAAGCCTAACCCAGGTCCTCTGAAAGAGCAGCAAATGCTCTCGACCACTGAATCATATCTCCTGCCTGCCCCCTTATTTTTAATCTAGTAATAACTCCATATACTATGGGCTACAGGATGACATTCCAATATGTGTGTACAGTGTGTTGTGAGGAAATCTGCTTGGCTGATGGCTCCCTCTTTTTATTAAGTCTGGAAAGTCCGAACTTAATCTCCTCTCTTCTACTTTTTAATAAAATGTGTACTATGTCCGTGGGATAACAGCCGCAGTAATGGACTACGGAACACTGGAATTCACGTTTGGGAGCGTATCATTGAGCCTTCTGCTCACCTTCTCTTATGGCCTGAATGTGAAATGGCCCCGAGTGCCAGTGTGTTGAATGTTGGGTTGCGGCTAGAAGTGCTACTTGAAAGGCTCTGAAAGCTTCAGAAGGTGGAGCCTGCTGCCGAGGGAAGCATGAGCTACGGTGAGTCCTTGTGGAACAGCTCCTGCTTTAGTATCCTCCGTCCTGCTCTCTGCTTCCTGGGTGCCACAAGGGAAGCAACCCTTCCACCCCTCTCCCACCATGACAGTCTCATAGCCCATGGTCATGGAGCCAGCCCACCATCACTGACACCTCCGAATCACGAGCCAATGTACATATTCCCTCTTTTTAAATGGTTTATCAGACTGGTAAGGTGGCTCAGTGGATAAAGGTGTTTGGGACCAAACCTGACAGGCATCCCTGAGACCCATACAGTGGAAGAAGAGAACCAACTTCCACAAGTTGTCCGCTGACCTCCCCTCAACACGAATTGTCACACACATATAAACACACACTACAATAAATCTATATTATATATATATATATGGACTTTGAGTCTGTTTAACCTCGGTGAGTGATTATTTTTATTTACATGTTTCTATAAATCTTTTGCGTTTTTAAGCAAGGTTTCTCTGGTAGCCCAGGCTATCCTGTAACTCACTCTGTAGACTAGGAACTTAGTAGACCAGGCTGGCCTCTGCTTCCAAAATGCTGGGAATTAAAGGTGTGTGCCATCACCACCCAGCTCACGTCTCTATAACATATTTTAAAATGTTCCTCTCTGATATTTGTCCCAGACACAGTGAAACTACTAATGTGGTTTTCTCCTCTTCCAGCCTTTGCCTTTCTAACCACGAGTCATTAACATCCTATTTTTATATCAACCTATTACGGTTCTCCACATGAGAGAGAGCACACAGAATTTTGTTTTCAAGGTTCTGGCTTAATTTGCTTAAAATCCTCCAGTTCCATTCCTCTTGCTGCAAAGGACAGGATTTCATCCTTTTACAGGGAATGATAAATGTGCCATTAAGTATAAATATTACATTTTCATTCCTGCATCTCTCGATGGACACCAAGGTCCATATTGTATCTTGGTTCCTGTGAATGGTGCTTCATAGACCGTGGGGGATGCAGCTTGGCTTTGGTCTCTGAATTTCCTTCCTTTAGATATAAACTCCCATGTGAGATGTGATGGCTGCAGTCGGCATCTAATTTTAGTTTCTTAAAGGAACCTCGGAGCTGTTCTTCATAAAGTTGCAGAAGGGCTCCCTGCTCTCCAGTGCTCACTGGTGTCTGTTGATGATCTGTTTTTTGATAACAGCTACTCTGATGGAGAAGAAATCCATCAAGGTCTCCCAAGCACTTTTCAACCAGATTACTGGCTTTTCTTACCGATGGAACTGGTTTCTTGCGTTCTTAGTGTGTCCTGAATATTCGTCTTTGGTCAGATAATTTACAGATAGTTTCTCCTGTTTGTAAGTTGTCTCTTCCCTCCGTGGCTGGTTCCTTTTGCTATGTGGATGCTTCTTACTATGATCCTGACTATCAGAGCTGCATTGTGTCACCTGTGCTATAGCAGGGACAGCAGTGGGAGTTACACAAAAACAAAAGACTCGAAAATCATCTCTGCTTATATTAATGTCTTCAAGTGTCTCCTGTTTTCTTTGTAGGAATTTCTCCATTTCAGAACTTTACATTTAGATCTTTGAATTATTTCAATTGATTTTTGTGCGGGAAGAGAGACGATCAAGTTTCATTCTGCATGTGGGTTCCCAGTTTTCCCAGCATTGTTTATCAGAGTTTTTCTCTCCTTTTTGTAAGATGTATTTATCGTTTTTATTTCTGTGTGCCTATACAGGCTGTTTGCTTTTTGTTTGTTTGTTTACTGTATTTTCTCAACTTGACACTAACTAGACTCCTTCCGGGAAGAGGAAACTTTAATAGAGAAATGTTCTCGTCAGATTATCCTGTAAGTAAGCCCATGGGACATTTTCTTGGTTAATGATTGATGTGGGAGGTAGAAGACCAGTTTGGGCAGCGCCATCTCTGGACAGATGGTGCTGGATGCTACAAGAAAGCAGACTGGGCACGCCACGGAGAACAATCCAATCTACAGTGTTCCCGAATAGCATCTGCGTCAGTTCTTGCCTCCAGGTGCCTGCCCTGCTTGCCTTGGCTTCCCTCAATCTACTGTGGCTCAAAGTATGTGGGCTAAATGAACCCTTTCCTCTCCAAGGTGCTGTTGGTCACAGACTGTAGTACATCAGTAGAGAGCAAACTAGAACAGTACCTGTGGGGGTTTCTGTGTACTGTGTCTGCACACGCAGATACCTATGGAGACCAGAAATGGTTGGACTCCCTGGAGCTAGAACTGTAGGCAATTACGCCTACAGTTGCAAGATGTGGTGCTGGGAATCAAGTCTGGGTCCTCTGCAAGGGTACTGAGTGCTCTTAACTGATGAGCCCTCTCCCCAACTTCTGCTCTTTCTTTAATTTATTTTACTGCTTTTCTCAGGAATCAGTTGGTTGGAAATGCCTGAATTTATGAATGGGCTCTTCATTCTCCTTCATTTGTCTGCGTGTCACCTTTCTTCCCCCAGTACTGTGCTTTGTACCTGCTGTGTATCTTGAGTTTAGGCGTCATCTCATCAACTCCTCTTGTTCTTTTTGTTCAAGATTACTTTATCTATGTACAGTCACTTACCTCCATATGATTTCTAGTGCCACTTATTCTAGTTCTATAATGACTGATACTGGGAAGCTAGGTGTGGTTTCAAACTTGGGAGGTAGAAGCAGGAGGATCAGGAGCTCAAGATCGTACTTACTATATACTCAGTTCAAGGTTAGCCTTGGTTACACGAGACTGTCTCAAAAAGAGGGAAAAAAAAGAATGCCATTGATATCATCATGAGTAGTAGGTAAAATCTACAATTTGTCTTAGGTAATATTGGAATTCTTACCAATTCTCAGAATCGTCCAACCCACAAGCATAAGATCTTTTATATTTATTTACTTTTATTTTATGTATATGAGTGTTTTGTCTGCATGTATGTCTGTACACCATATGTGTATCTATCTGGTACCTTCAGAGACCAGAAGAAAGCATCAGATGCCCTGGAACTGGAGTTCTAAACGGTTGTGAGCCACCTTGTGCTGGGACTCAAATCTGCATCCTCCAAACACAACCTAGAATCACCACAGGGAGGAGTGTTTTTCTGGAGTTTTGTGTGTGTGTGTGTGTGTGTGTGTGTGTGTGTGTGTGTGTGTGTGCGTGCAGTTTCTAGGGGCAGGCGGGGGGGGGGCAGAAGACAGTGTTGACCCTTCCATAAAGGAAGAGCTGCTACTTAATCACTGAGCCATCTCTCCAAACTTGATAAGAGTGTATCAAAAGAAGTCAGCCTGTGGAAATTGTCTTATTTGTTAATTGATGTAGAAAGGCCTGGTCCACTGTGGGCAGCGTCATTCCCTAAACAATCTTGAACAGTATCAAGAAATCAAACTAAGCAGAAGCAAGCAAGAACCCATGAATTTATCCTCTCTCTCTGCTCTGGACTATGGGTGTGATGCTTTAAGTTTCTGTCTTGACTTCCCTACAATAACAAGCCTGGAACTGTAGAGCCAAGTAAACCCCTTCTTCTCTATGTTGCTTTTTGTCAGTGTTTCATTATGGCAACAGAAATGAAACAAGAAAAAGTTCAAGAAATGAATGATTAAATATACACTGGGGCTATTCCTCTTCCTGGCGCAGTTCTACAAAGTGAGAAGTTCTTGTCAGTGCCCACAGCCCTGTTGTCCACCCACCACAGTCCCTGCAAGTGCTGAGCACGAGGAGATCGGTGCACTGCACACGAACCCACAGCTTCAACAAGGGGAGCAGATCCTTCCCAAAGTAATGGAACCTGGCAAGCCGCACCACAAGCTGCTAAATCCATACTAATGGTGGATTCCTAGCATAGATGCTATGCCTTTGTAAAGTATGGTGCTCATGTGGTCCAGATTAAAGAAATCAACCAGTCCGTTTCCACAGCTTGATGTTCGGTGACTGGAAACCTGTGCCTGAGCCTTCTAAGAAGGAGAACAATGACATCCTCACCATGTATGGCCAGACCCTGTTGATGGCTGACTCCTTACTACAGAAGGTTCAGAGGCTCTGGTGCCATGCTGGTTACCAAAAGTCCTCCCATCAAACTCACCTGGAGGAGCAGAGGTCAGGTCTATATAAAACTGTGGTTGTGGGGTTGGGGATTTAGCTCAGTGGTAGAGCACTTGCCTAGGAAGCGCAAGGCCCTGGGTTCGGTCCCCAGCTCAAAAAAAGAACCAAAAAAAAAAAAAAAAAAAAAAACCTGTGGTTGTGGCGCTCTAAGGCTCCAAAGGGTAATGGAGAACCCAGCAGTCTAAGGTGCTGCGTTCTACTTGCAAAAGAGGTGTGAGTTTGGTTCATCTGACAAACACACAGTCCAGCCAGGCTCGTGATAACACACAGTTGTAACCCACCTCTCAGGAAGCTAAGGCATGAGGATATTAGGTTTGAGACCAGCATGGGTTACATAGTGAGACCCTGATTAAAAAAAAAAAAACAGGCAGGGGAGGCAGGGGAGGCAGGGGAGGCAGGGGAGGCAGGGGAGGCAGGGGAGGCAGGGGAGGCAGGGGAGGGAGGGGAGGCAGGGGAGGCAGGGGAGGCAGGGGAGGCAGGGAGGGGACATTCTTCTTAGTTAAGTTAAACATGAACATAAACCTAGTTCTCTCTTCCTAACCCTGCAGCAGTAAAATAAATCTTCTGTGTGGTCCTGGAAGCCTATAATCGTGAGGAAAACAGGAGAGGAAACAGCAGCGATGACACCTTTTGAAGTCGGAAAGCAGAAGAATGTCCGATCACTGATTTAGCATCCCAAAAACCTGAAATCCCTAGTTGGCTGCAGGGGAATTCACAACCAGCGTAATTTATACCACAGTCCTCCAAACTCAAAATCAGACATCGGCAACACCAGGAAAATCCGAAACTGAGTGTGAAAGGGTTCCAAATAAGGAAGTGTGGGCAGACAGATGTCTCAGATCCCTTGTGTTGACCCACATAAAACAGACGGGTGGGGCCAAGGGGAGGTGTGCTGTGAGACCAGACAGACATCGACTGATCAGAAGGCCAGTGTTTAATGCAAACGCTCTGAGCCTTCTCCCGTGGCAGCACAGCCACAGGGACCTGGCAGCCAGATGCTAGCCCTGCAAACAGCAGATTGAAAACCTCTTTTCCGAACGTCTGACCTGCCCAGGAGCGAAACTAGAATACCAACCCTCAGACTGTCCCCGGCAAGAGCCTCCCACTTCTGTGAAGCTGGGGGGGGGGTGGGGTGGGGCAATCGCTTTTTTTCCTCGCTTCTTCTGTTTTATTTTGATTATAGGTAATGTGCACGTGAGTGCAAGCGCCCTTCGAGACTAGAGATGTTGGGTCCCCACAGCGCTAGAGTTACAGGCGATAGAGAACTGCCGGGCTTGGGCGCTGGGAACTGAGCTCCGGACCTGTGGAAGAGGAACCATTGCTCCGAACTGATAGCCATCTCTCCAGCCTGGCCAATCCCTTTTCAATTTCACATTTTCTCATTCACGAGGAGACAGTAGAGGAATTAGAAATCCAATCATGTCATCCCCATCACAGAAGATAGAACCCCCAAATAGCAAGCAAGTTGAGAAAGGACAATTTTGAAGGAGAGAAAAACCTCAAAAAGGATCATATGATCAAGATGACAAAGAAAAGCCATATTCCACCATGAAACAAAAGCAAGATACCAAAAAAAAAAAAAAAAAAAATCAAAGAATGTTGTAAAAAGTGCTAAGACTTTAAATATATATATATTAATATATATATATTAGAGAACTGGGGAAGAAAGCAAGAAAAATAAGATTTGGGGATGTGTAGCTGTTCCACCACTGAGGCAGAGGCAGGCGTGTACAGTGTTTGAGGCTGGCTGAGTTTTGAAACACTGTTTGCAAAGACCGAACAAGCTGGAGAGACAGAGGACCCGGGTTCAGTTTCCCGCAGCCAAGTGGCAGCTCACGACAATGTGTAACTCAGTTCCAAGGGCTCCGATGCCCCCTCCCAGCCTTCACCATCTCCTCGCATACAAAGCTGACACTCGGGAGCAGACAACGCTTTCATACAGACAAAAGGGTTGGTTTGGTTTTGTGTTGTTGTTGTTTTAGTTAAATCATCAAAAGAAAAACAAAACTCTACAGAGATCATTGGAAACTTTTGAGTCAAGAAATAAAACTGAGCAAGTTCTTTAGAAACATAGATTTGGGTGGCTGGAAAGACAGCTCAGAAATTAAACACAGGCACGGCTCTGACGGAAGACCTGAGTTCAATTCCCAGCACCCACTTCAGGCAGTTTACAACTGCCTCTAACTCCAATTTCAGGAAGTTCTTCTGCCCTCTTCTGGCTCCCATGATTAACTGCACACTTGAGCACATAGCCCCACCCCACACACACACACACACACACACACACACACACACACACTCACTCACTCACTCACACACACACTCACACCATAAAGTTTTAAATGATTTTCTAAGCCAAGAAAAAACAAAAAAGGGAAACCAATGTCTTCAGAAGCAGATGGAAACCCACCGGAGAGGTCGGGAGTCTAAGCAATGAGGAAAAGACAGCATCAATGCAAACGTTCAGGAGTGTTTTTTAGAACCAGAGAAAATGAGTTTGCACATAGAAAAGCTACAGAAATGGGGATAGCGGGCATACTGTTAAAATGTAGAAATTTATAGACTACGACAAACGGCCTACAGAAGAGCAGAAGTGTGACTCCTAGTGGACATTTACCACCAACCAGTTCTGGATTTTGATTCGAAGTAACTGAAAAGTGTGCAGGAAGTTGCAGGCTGAGTCTGTGGAGACAGGGTGAGGGACTCCTGGAGACTCACTTAGCCCTTCTTTGAACATCTTTAATTTTCTCTGTAATAGAAAGTTTTAGAAGATAGAGGATTCTAGGGATGATTTGATTTCTCAGCAACATGGTAAGCAAGGTTTTTCTAAAATGGCGCACAGATTCTGAAAGCCAGTGGCTTCCAAAGCAGAGTTCTGTGCCTTGACAAGCTATGGAGGAAACAGGAATGACCTTGGTTAATCAATGGCTGTCCATCCTGGTGACTGGGACAGAGCATTTGGGGACTTTTGCCTGAGAAACAGGAGTCAGAGGTCTTCAAATATTTTTTTTTATTTTAAAATATTATTTATTCCTTTTTAAATGTGTAAATATTGTGCCAACGTACATGTCCTCTGGTGTAACGGGTTGTTGTGAGCTGTCATGCGTGTCCTGGAAATCAACCTGGATCTTCTGCAAAAGCAACTAGTGCCCTTAGCAGCTGAACCGTCTCTCTAGTTCCTCTTCCTTTTACTGCTTCCTCTGAGGGGTTCCATAATTCAGTACAGAATGTAGCTACATAGATGCTATGGGTGTGCACCAAAAACAAAACAAACAAAACCCTTATAACGTCATCCAGTGGAGCATGGGGTGGCCTGTGAGATCCTTTTGGTTTTGGTTTAGGATTTGTGGAGCCCCTGTGATACCTAAAATAATTCTTTTTTTTTTCTCTCTCTCTCTCTTTTTTTTTTTTTTTTTTTTCCGGAGCTGGGGACCAAACCCAGGGCCTTGGGCTTACTAGGCAAGTGCTCTACCACTGAGCTAATCCCCAACCCCCTAAAATAATTCTTAAAGGTGATTAGCAGTGTCACAAATGAAGAAAGAGGGAATATGAATTTGAGGTAGAGAACTCAATATTACCAAACTACAAAGATCGCTATAAACCAGCACGATGTGTGGAGAACAGTAACTCTCCACTAGCACGCCAGAATCAAGCACAAAGGCCACACAGCAACGCAAGTTGGCATTATTTAAATGACCTGGTGTTCTCATAGGCCTGGCTTGTCTAGATGAATGGTCATTACGCAACCATTTCTTATTCAAGTGTTAATATTGTTGGGACAAAAATACCACAGCCAAGAAATACAATTCTAGGGAAGTGGGGGCTTTGGAACATTGAGTCTTAAATGTGGTGTCTTCATCAAATCCTTCCCCTCTAGGCTCAGGGATCTATGCAGAAGAGAATGTAGAAAGTTTATAAGAGCCAGAGAGGGTGGACGACTCTAAGGAAAAAGAGTCCTTCAGACACAACAGGACTGACACACGTGGGACCTAACAGACTGTGACAGCACACGTAGGCCCCACAGAGGTTCAAGCCAGCACTGAGAAGGGGAAGTGGGCATGAAGTTTCCAAGAAGCTATTTGCAGTTGATCTGTGCTGGCAACAGGAAAGTCAGTTTCTCCAATGGTCCAATGGCGTGCCACTGCGTGCACCCACCACACTCCAGGACAGACCCAACCTGGGAGGATGATAACACCAAGCACATGCTACGCACTTTCATGGGTGTTTGTTTGCTTGTTTGTTTTTGTCTTACTGGTTTTCACTTTTGGTTTTTGTTTGGGGGGCGTGATTTGTTTTCAGGGAGAGACAAAGAAAGAAAGAGACATAGAATATCAAGGTGGGTGGGTAGGGAGAGAGGTATATAAGATCCGAGAGATATTCAGGAAGAGGAAACATGATCAAAATATACTATATGAAAGAAATTAAATAAAAATAAACTCATTGTTTTTTAAAAAAAAAAGGGATAGAAATATGGTGCTGGGAAGTCAGCTTTCTGCATGAGGGTGAGGATCTAGGTTTGAGTGACAAGAACATTCATGAAGTCAGATGTGGAAACGGACATATGTTATCTCAGTGTTCCTATAGGGAGATGGGAGGAACCCCAGAAGCTCTTAGACCAGTGTACTTAACAGCAAACAGCTGTTTGAGCTCTGTCTCAAGCACGGTGCAAGGAGGGGATCAATGACTAAGGCTGTTCAAAGAAGAGAAGCCGGTGCTGGAAACTATCCTGGGGGTTGGGGGGAGGGAAATTACCGACAGAGGAAAATGGCGGAATGACAAGGTGACAAAGTTCTCAGTGTCTTAAACTGAGCATCTCTCCTACTGAAGGACTTTTGAACTCAGCCTTACTCTGAGTGAGTCGAGTTCACAAATTATTTCGTATTCAATCACTAAGACTGAAATCATCCTTAGTAATTAAATAAAGTAATTAGATTACTGCATTCATTTAATTCAGGAATGACTTTATCTTCACACTGCTATGTTTATTGGTAGTTCATATCCAAAAAGACAAAACATTTAAGCATCTCCTAGTACTGTTAATGTGAAGCCGCACTGGTGGTGTTAGAGATCCAAACTAAAGTAATGCATAAACATAAAATATGCAAATGATATTCATATATTCATGAGGTCTCTACTATGTAACGTCAATGTTTCAGTATATTAAGTTCAACTTCCATCTTAAAATACTTCCTAAGGGGACTGACTGGGAAGTGGCTCTGTTGGTAAAGGCCTTGCCACTCAAGTATGAGGACCAGAGCTCGATCCTCAAAGTTCATATAAAAAAAAATCATATCTGAGCACAATATGGCGAATTCGTAATGCCAGCATTGGGAAGGCAAAGGCAGGCAGATTTCTTCTTGATGAGTTCCGGGTCAGCAACAGACCTTATCATTTCAAAAAAAATAGTGGCTAGTGCCTGAGGAACGACACCCAAGGTTGCTCTGGCCTGCATGCACACCTGTATACGTACATAGGCACACACACACACACACACACACACACACACACACACACACACACTAATTAAAAAATAAGAATTTTAGAAAGCACTTGAGTACAGCAGTGTTTTTAACGCATACTCTAACTGCAGAAAAAAATTCAACATGATTTTTCGTTGACTCATTTTTCACGAAGATACTAGCCACTCTTTACTTTCTCATGAGGAATTTTAGAGTTCTATTTATGGTTCATCCAGCCCTAATGGACTATTTGGATTAGCAAAATGCAGAATTACAGGGAAAATCCGAGAATGCATAGGCTTGTTTATTTTGTGGGTTTTTTTTTAAGAGTCTTTAACTCCAAAGGAACTTCTGTTACCATAACCAAATGATTGAAGTCACCATTTAACTGCAAACCAGAAGGGTAAAAATAGTAGACTGGACATACAATACCCTTCTTTCTTCATCCTCGCTTCTGGAAGGTGTGTCCTTCCTGACGATGAGTCATCACCTCGGACCCTGCAGCTCCGTAGGGCCCTGCTGGCGGCTTCCCGCTCACAGGGACGAAGTGTGCTGCCCACAGTGTGACTCCCACGGCTGCCTAAAACGGATCGCAGTGTTTAGGGAGGAACACTCGGCGTCGCTTCCCTTCACCTAACTGATCTGATCCCCGTGAAGACCGACATACCGTCACGGTCTCGCTGCGCCTTCTCCGTGTATGTTTTTTCTGTCAACACCATAGAACTCTTGTGAATAGTTCCCCAAAGCACGGGCTGTGCCCTTGAGATTTCGGCAGCTCCTCCATCCCTCGTCATGGCAATGAGGTAGACGAGGCTTGGATTTTGAGTCATGACCAAAATTAAAGTCTTCCTTTTCTTTCAAGACAGAAGTTTGCCTTATTGTTAAAGTAATTACCTTTAAAAAAAAAATGGGGGGGGGGATCTCATTCTATAGCCCAAGTTAACCGGGAACTTGTTATGTAGCCCAGACTGAGTCTGTAGATTGCTGGGAATATAGGAGTGAACCATCACGTCCATCAATAATAGTTATCTTTGTTTTAAAAAATATTGTCAAATGTTGCATTGCCTAAAGACTATATCATTTCCTTAAACTTTTTGCATTCTTTAAGTTTTTATCATTGTATATTTTTTATGGTTGTTGTCTTAGTTTGGGTTTTACTGCTGTGAAGAGACACCATGACCAAGGCGACTCTTGTAAGGACAGCATTAATTGGGGCTGGTTCAGAGGTTCAGTCCATTATCATCAAGGCAGGAACATTCAGGCAGGCATGGTGCAGGCAGAGCTGAGAGCTCTACAACTTCATCTGAAGGCTGCTAGCAGAATACTGATTTTCCAGGCAGCTAGGATGAGGGTCTTAAAGCTCACACCCACAGTGACACACACCTACTCCAACAAGGCCATACCTCCCAATAGTGCCACTCCCTGGGCCAGGCATACTCAAACTACCACAGTTGTTTTTCTAAAAAATAAACATTAGTATTAACTTCTCTAATAAGATATTTTGCCATATCTGAACAAAAGTTGCAAGCGAAAACTTATACAGAATTATACAGAAGTCAGTAGCCTTTTCCTCTGTGTTTTCCCAATAACAAACTCATGGTTTAAACAATCATGAAAGTGAATTTGTGGGTAAATTTCTCTTAGTCTATGCCTATATTTAACTAATTCGGGGTACAGCAGTGACACCTAGTGGAAATTTGGATAATTTTCCATAAAGAATCAGTTCACTATGAAAGTCTGAAATCTCCTGTCTTTGCTTGGTTTGATGTCTGGCTTGGTTAGGGTTTTGTTGGATTTGATTTAGGGTTTTGTTGGTTTGACCTGGTTAGGTTTGGTTTGGTTTGGTTTGGTCTGGCTTGGTTTGGTTTGGTTTAGTTGAGAAAAGGTCTCACTGTGAAGCTCAGGTTAACATAGAACTCAGTTCAAGCTGGCTTCAAATGCTGGATCCTTCTGCCTTACCTTCTGGAGTCCTGTGATTACAGGTATGGGCCACCACACCCAGCTAAACTGTGTAAAGAGATGAAATGAGCGAGGACCTCATTGACTACCCTGATGCTTAATGTTTGTCTGATAAGCAAATGAATGAACTTACCAGAGTTCCCAGAACAGAAAGAGTGAGGGGCTGGCGAGATGGCTCAGCGGGTAAAGGTGCCTGTCACCAAGCCTGACCCTTGGAGTTCAATCTCCAGGACCCACACAATAGAACAATAGAAACTTCTCCTCCTTCGAGTTGTCCTATGACCTCCCCAAGCACACTTTGGTAAGGGTGTGCACATACACACATAAATACATTTTTTTAAATTAACAATGGCGGGGAAAAACAATACCCGGTATCTCCATCTTGGATCAATGGTAACAGACGAGCATTTGGAAGTGTGTTGGGACACAGGTGTAGCTCCTGCTCCTCTTATTTCCTTTGATAAGAGTTTATAAGGGAGGCAGAGTGGATACTTGAACCACCAGAGACGAAAATTCTCAGAGAAAGCCAACACTCCTCCTCCTGATCCCTAGCACCTATGAAAGGTTCCCGATGGAAGTAATAATAATTGTTGTGGTAAAGCACAGTGGAAAAGATAATATGGCCCCCCGGGAGTTTATATGCAAATGCGGTAGGCAAAGAGGAAATTAAAAAGCTATGCTAATCCCAATGTTCTCATTTCCCCTTTGCCACAGTGACACTGGGTTTGCCAGATGTTTGATTAAAACCAGCATGGGAGCAAGGGCTTCAGACATTAGAGGAAAGACACACATAGGTGCAGGGTAGAACCAGCTTGTTGTTGTCTAAATAGTCTCATAATTGTTCCTCCCAAACTAATTTGCAATTGCTAGCTCCACACAGGACTCCCCTGCTTGACTGGACTAGAAAAGCCCGCAATGTGAAAAGACACCACTGTGTAGAAATGGCTCCATGCTTCAAGGACTCGCGCGGGTTACTTCTAGATGCAAATCTGCTACAGACATCAGAACTTAAAATGGTGTGGGAAATAAACTTAAGAAGCTGTCTTCTGCTCTGGAGAGATGGCTCAGAGGTTAAGGACACTGACTACTCTTCCAGAGGTCATTAGTTCATATCCCAGCTACCACGTGATGGCTCCCAACCATCTGTAATGGGAATCCGATGCCTTTTTCTGGTGTGTCTAAAGACAGCTACAGTGTATTCATATAAATAAAATTAATAAATCTCAAAAAAATAAAAAAAGAAGCTGTCTTCGTTTCTTTTCCAGTTGATGTGATAAAATACCACGGCCCACACAAAAAAGCAACTTATTGAAGAGATAGGGTTTATTTCCATTTACAGTTACAGAGGGATACGGACCATCCTGGTGAAACAACACAGAGTCAGGAGCAAGGCTGGATGGTCATATCACATCTGCACCCAGGATGCAGAGTGCAAACACTAAGTAGGTATGGAAATTTACTATTTTTTAAAGATTTATTTATTTTATATATATATGTACACTGTAGCTGTCTTCAGACACACAAGAACCCATTACAGATGGTTCTGAGCCACTATGTGTTTGCAGGGATTTGAACTCAGGACCTCTGGAAACGCAGCCAGTGCTCTTAACTGCTAAGCCATCTCTCTAGCCTGGAAATTTAATATGTCATCATCTTTCCAAAAGTTGCATTAAAAGATAAAAAGACATAACATCGAGTTACTCTGCATGGCAAGGATAATACCCTTCCTGTGAGGGTTTATATTTGCCTAGCCCAGGGAGTGGCAGCATTAGGAGGTGTGGTCTTGTTGGAGTGGGAGTGGCCTTGTTGGAGTAGGTGTATCACTGTGGGCATGGGCTTTAAGACTCTTTTCCTAGCTGCCTGGAAGTCAGTATTCTGCTAGCAGCCTTCAGATGAAGATGTAGAACTCTCAGCTCCTCCTGCACCATGCCTGCCTGGATGCTGCCATGCTCCCACCTTGATGATAATGAACTGAACCTCTGAACCTGTAAGCCAGCCCCAATTCAATGTCCTTATAAGAGTTGCCTTGGTCATGGTGTCTGTTCACAGTAGTAAAACCCTAACTAAGACACCTCCCAAAAGCCATTTAGGGTAAAAAACCTGGGGTAGGCTACTTTCCTTCAAGGTGTCAGTCAAGGGAGGTCCCAAAGACCACCCTCCCCCAAAAAATAAAACAATACAAGCTCTGGCATTGCTCTTGCCCACCAGAACTTGGTTTAAGTAAGACCCTATTGCTGATATGACACACTTGATCACAAGACATGAACCTTGTGATCTTTCTGGGGCTGACTATTGTAGTGCCAGAAGATGCTGTGCAGACTGCAGAGGGAGAAACACAATCAACAGTTTCACACAGTTATGAACCCTGTGAGCTACATTAGCAACGGACCTGGCAACATGTGTAGTATATGTCCAGTGGTGCAATAGCATCATGGCGACGGAGATAACCAATCACTGTTGGATTTAAGGCTTGCTCCATTGGAGGGAACCCATGCCTAGTACTGCAAACCTGGCCAAGAACCCAGGGTGGTAGAGGTCACAAGTCCTAAGGAAGAACCTATTACTATTATGTCAATGAACAGACATATATTATCAACCTTCTAAATGATTACCTCTATATCCACAGATTAATGTAGCTCTCGGTAGAGAAGCTTCTGTTTGCAAGGCGCGGCAGTTAATCCAAAGACTCACACATGCTAAGTTGCAGAGAATAAGCGGCTAGAATTAGCCCTAAAAGGAACAGCGGTATCACACTCCCTTCCCAGGAGCCTCACAGAGCAATGCGGAAGAGATAACAGAGAGTCTGTAAGAGCCAGAGTGCAGGGAGGACTGCTGTGTAACCGTGTCTCCTGAACGTAACAGAGCCATCGCCTAGGTGGACTCACAGTAGCTGTGATCTCCTGCCCAAGACCACATCAACTCTTATATAACATTTAATTGGGGCTGGCTTACAGGTTCAGAGGTTCAGTCCATTATCATCAAGGTGGGAGCATGGCAGCATCCAGGCAGGCATGGTGCAGCATTGGTGGAAGAGGAGCTGAAGAGGCCCTACCCCTGGCCGAGGAGCTATCAACAAGTAAAGGCTGCTGCAGGAGAATGATTTTCCCTGGTGTGGCTTCCTGTGCTCCAGTGGATCATCCCATGTCTGTGCAGCACCACTAAGATTCTGTGGGTGACATTCAGGAGGAGGAGGAGGTGGAGGAAGGAGAGGAGGCAGAGGAGGCATGGCGTTGGTAGACACAGGGAAGGCTAGGGAGGTACTAGGGAGTACTAGGTTGTACTAGGGAGAAGTGAATATGCTCAAAATACATTGTATGCATGTATGAAACTCTCAAAGAATACATTTAATTATTGCATTAAAATAAACCTCACAGCCCTCCCCAGTGACTTATCCCAGACAGTCTCCCTCTCCGAAGGGTTCTGCAACCTTCTCAAACTTCACCACCAGTGGGGGCCAAATGTTAAAACACACGAGCCTACGGGAGACGTTTCATATTTGAACTACAACAGAGGTCACTTGTAAAAGCTTTGAAGTAATGGGAAAGGTCTAATAGGGCCTAATCATGTAATCCCTCACTTGATCAGACACATTGATCAGTGAAACACTGGTCTGGACTACATAACAGATCAGCAAGCTGCAGCTGGTTTCCGGCCCCGTTTGGTGAGCTAGGGTAAATTTATAGTTGTAAGACAAAAGAAAGAAAGAAAGAAAGAAAGAAAGAAAGAAAGAAAGAAAGAAAGAAAGAAAGAAAGAAAGAAAGAGGGTGGGAGGGAGGGAGGGAGGAAGGAAGGTAGGAAGGAAGGAAGGAAGGAAGGAAGGAAGGAAGGAAGGAAGAAGGAAAGAAAGTCAAAAGGGAAGAATATGTGACAGATTTGTCAATGGCCAAGTCTAAAATTCTATCTAGTCTTTGATCTAGAGGTGTTTGCTGCACCCGCTGTTGGAAAAGATCCAACACTCGATGAAGTCATAGCCTAGAAAAGAACTAAAGCAAGAATAGGAAGAATGACAACAATTCCTACATTTCGACCACATAATGACAGCCTGCAACTGGGTTACATTACATGATATTGTCTCATTTAATGACCACAATAAAGAATCCCAGGAGACAGTTCTTGTCAGCAGTTCGCTGACAACTGAAAAAACTGGCTACCCAGATCATCCAAATAATCGGATCTGTGGTTGAAATGCAGGTGCCTGGCCCACTCCGTCCAGGCACGTGCCCGAGAATGTGAAAGGCAGAGGAGGTAAGTGTCCTGAGAAATGAAAGAGGGCAACATGCTGCGTGTGGTGGTGCACGACGTTAATCCCAGCACTGGGAGACACAGGCAGGTGGATCTGAGTGAGTCCAGTGCCAGCCTGGTCTACAAAGCAAGCCCAGGACAGCCAGGGCTATTACACAGTGAAACCCAAGCACAATGTGCTAAGGGAAAATAGGGGTTTCTTAGGGACATTCAGGAAAGACCCTTGGACCAAACTGGGCCCTGAAACCTGAAAGATAGGAATAGTCTCGACGGTTGACCCTAAAGAGCACAGCAGCCAAGCTGGAATCAGCCTCGAAAAAGAACCTTCAAGCACATTGTGAGAATAGTGAGTGGACCCAGGAAATAGGACCGAATGTTCACAAAGAGGCTACATAGGGACGAATACAAAGATGGCTCCAACAAGAATTTAAGAAAAAAAAAAAAAAAGATTGAACACATGAGAGTGACTGAACATTTGCAACTAGACGGTTGTCACAGCCAGCCCTGTGCTCTGGGGAAATGAGCCTCACAAGATACAGTGAATGAACAGGGAACAGGAGAGTAGTTTAGAATGTGGCTGGCAATAATCCAGAGAGGAGGCAATAGAAACCGGAAGTACCGTAGAGCAGGGGAACGGAGACCATGGAAACCGGAAATACTATAGAGCAGGGGCGCAGAGACCATGGAAACCGGAAGTACCATAGAGCAGGGGGAGGGAGAGGGGAGAGAACGGTGTGTCACCAAGATGCCAACTGCAAAATCATCTGCTGGAAGAAAAGGAATGAGGTAACTAGCCTGACAATAGCCATTCTGTCCCTCTGGCTTTTGACCCCTGACAGCACCATGAGCACATATGTGTGCACATGTGCATACGTGAGTTTTACTAACTTGAAGTCCCATGGTGATGCTCTGGAGAAAATCATCACTTAATATTTATTTTAGGGACACCACGTGTTTTCTCTCATATACGGAACCTAGGTCATTTTAGGATTTCGTCTAAGTAAGATACCAAGACCTTGCGGTTGAGTGGGGAGGCAGAGGGGACAGGGCCACACTGTGTAATTCACATTACAGGCAGAGTCCCCTAGGAGTTGTGATCTGTGGCCTAACCAACAGCTCTCAGGTCCCAACATGCAGGTCTTCGTTGGGTAGCTTGGTAGGTTTGTTGCTTCAAAGGCTCAAGTGTCCGTTCACAGGGAAATAAGAGAGGCGATGGAATTCAGCTTCTCCTTCACCAGTTTAAAGTTTAAGATGAGGCTGGAGAAATGGCTCAGTGGTTAAGAGCACCGACTGCTCTTCCAGAGGTCCTGAGTTCAATTCCCAGCAACCACATGGTGGCTCACAACCATCTGTAATGGAATCTTGGCACCCTCTTCTGAAGTATATTCAGGCAGAACACTATATACGTAATAAATAAACCTTTAAAGTTTAAGATGCAGATAAGATCATTGAACCAAGTGATGACAGGAAATGCTAACAAAATGATACAATGGCAAAGCAGAACTGCTCTCGGAGTCCATGGTGAAGGTTGAATATTCTGAAGAAGTGAGCTTTTATACACCCAATTCTCCTTATTCCAACTCCCGTTCCTGAGTAGAAACTTCTCTAGAAAAAATGACTCAGGTTTTACTCAGCCATAGAGAAAAGTGAAATTATGTCATTTTCTGGAGTATTGATAGAGTTGAAGATGATCAGATTAGGTGGAATAAACCAGACCAGAAAGACAAACATCATGTGTTTTCTCTCATATATGGAACCTGGGTCATATATCTTTACATATGTGTTCGGATGTAACATGCAAACAGAAGGTACTATGTAGGAAGAGAGAGGAGACAAATGGGGGGCAGAGGGGCAATGGGGAATGAGTAAGTCAAAATGCATACTTCACCATAGTGTCACTATAGGACCCACTGCTTTATACAATAAATACACTAATAAAAATATTTTTAGTGCTACTCATGAACTGGGGATATACCTCAGTGCTAAAGAGCATGCCTACTATACAAACAGTCCTTTCAGCCTGGTGGCTAAAATCTTTAATCCCATATTCAGGTGGCCAAAGAAAGAGCAGGTGTTCAAGGCCAGCCTGGGCTACATAGTGAATCTGAAGCTAACTTGGGCTATATGGGACCCTATCTAAAAATAAATGCTATCTGCTGTGATCATTTTATATATTTATTATTGTTGTTATTATTATTACTACTAATTAGTGCACAAAATTATGGGTTTTGTTATGACATTTTCATATACATGCATATATTTTGCATACATATATATGAATATATATATGTATTTTATCTCTTAAGCATAATCTGTGTCTCACTGGTCAGACAGGTACTGAGGTCATCTTTAAGTCAAGATATCAAAGCCAGAACACAGGGCATGGCTCCATAGACGAATGCTTGCCTATCTTGCCCAAGGTCCTGGGTCCTAGGTCCAGAACGATACATAAACACAGATTAAATCTTTTACCTTCTTTTTAGATCACCTAAATCTTCTACCTGTTATCAAAGTCAAGTGTACAATGGAGCTGTCACGCTCGGTGTACAAATACTGCAGGACTGCTCACACCCAAGGAAGAGCCAGAGAGATTCTATAAAGCACAGGGCTGAAACAACAGAGTAGGCACAAACCACAGACGAGCATCCACACTGGCAGTAGGGAAGGTAGGCGTGGAATGGCCAGCGCATGCCCGGTGCAGCTGCAGGGCAGGCGCAAACAGCAGAGGCTCCTCCAGCAGTAGATCTGCCCCGGGGCCAGGGGAGGGGAC
The DNA here is from genome assembly GCF_011064425.1 of Rattus rattus. Classification (NCBI taxonomy): domain Eukaryota; kingdom Metazoa; phylum Chordata; class Mammalia; order Rodentia; family Muridae; genus Rattus; species Rattus rattus. Next base: position 29,206,121 of record NC_046156.1, read on the forward strand.
ATCCTCAGCGTGCTGGTAGACAGTCACAGCCTACCCATCAGGAATGTGTTCAAGACTGGTAGGTGTTACAGAATAAGGACGCCAACAGATCTAAGTGCCCCCCGTACTGAAAGAATGACAAATGACAAGAGTTTGTCCAGTCGAGTAAAGTGAGGCAGGCCAGTTTCCACCGGGGCGAGGTTGCTGGAGACTCCTACACTCTTCTTCCAGGCTTTCTTGACTGTTGGTTCTGGCCAATTTCAATAGTGTATGGGCTCCTTTCTATCCCAAGATTGCCTCTTGAGTTCCAAACCCCACTGCCCTGAAGGCAGCAGACAGTACCGAGCCCACACGGAATGTTCCAGTAAAGGAAGCAAGCAGGGCTGTTAGACGAACCCTTCTGGACCCTTCTCCATTACTCTCTGAACACCACTTATTTTGCTTCCGTGGATTTATAATGCAGCAGTTGTGTTTCGATTTCTCTTGTAAAGCTAGCCGCAGAGAAAAGCCATCAATTAAAATAGACAAAAAGAGACTGCAAATTACTTTACCAGTTACCCCCAAGCTGACAGTCTATAGATTATAACCAAATTTTTGAAGTGCTTTGCTGGTCTGTTTTGTTAGCCTGTAGCTCATAAGTATTTGTGCAAAGACCTAAGGCAGGTGATGTTTTCGGCCTCAGTCCAGAGTTTAAAATTTGTAAGACATAATGTAAGCTTACCTACAGTTTTATGAGAATTTCAGCTTTTGGGGGGCTCTGCCTGTGCGCCGTCATTCTTCATCCCCAGCGAGCACATTTTTTGTTCTGCTGGCCTTTCCCACATACGCTTCCCATCATCAGCATCATCTACCCTGACTTATTTATAAGTTGCTGTGGAGCTCACACCAGCCTGCCTCACCATGCTGTACTTACTCCCCACCGCATCCCTGCCTATCATACTGAACTCAGTCCCCACCACATCCCTGTCATGCGCATACAGAGCTCTAAGGGGCCCTGGGTAGGTTTGCTCTCTAGGGGAGATCTTCTGGGGAAAAAAAAAAAAAAGAAGGGATCGGAGAGTGGATATTTGGGATCGGTTTCTGGCAACGCAGCTTCACAATGAGCCATTCCACACCAGGGACACATCCTCAGAACAAGACTACAGGCAAGTCTAGCGGTGTGCAGCAGGCAGAACTGTCCACAGAGACAGATCAGTGACTCATTGACACCAGCAACAGAGTTTGTCCTGTCTCTTCAGAATGCTGTCATCAAAGGTACCATTGTCAACTGATGATAGGCTCCTAGGAGTTGGGGAAAGTAACTTCACATACCCATCCAGGTAAGAAGCATGAAGAGAAAGACTTCCTCTCCACCAAACTAGGCCTGATCGTGGTTCTGATCTTATTGATAACTAGCTGGGTGGCCATGTTACTTGGCATCTTGAGTCCCTTATTTTGCTGTGCAGAGAGAGGAAAGCTGGATAAGGCATATCTCAGATGCTAACATTACCACGGGCCTGTGATCAGGGTGTATCTGGTAGCCTTCTAAAGCTCTTCTAAAGCTGCTTTTGTCTAGTCCCGTCTATCATCCAGCCACATCCCGAGGTTTGTAGTTTGTAGGATCACCACAAGACACAGAATAATTGTGTGTCATCAGAAGTCAAAGCGTTTGGAAGAAAGAAAGAGAAGAAGAAGAAGAACATTTCCCCCAACTAAATTAAATCTCACCGTTCCAAAATAATAAGATACTATAGAAAGAAAATATCAACACCACCACAAATCAACATCTGAGGAACAGGCCAGAAAACATCTGGAAAAGAGCATTAAAACGAACCGCGAGATAAAATATTTGATTTCCCACTCACTGATGTTATGAGCTGCAAAAGCAGTTGAAAACATCAGCCAAGGGATATTTTTGGCACGGGACGGACAGCAAGAAAGTCAGCTGTTTGCACTTGCTGTGTAGCCAGTGCCAATACATACACTGGAACCCACAGTCTGCCAAGCGTGGAGAGCAAACCACACAGTGCGGTGGAAAGGGTCCTGACCCGGCTGGAACAATCCATCCGGCTGCCGGGACTAAACGACAGGCAGATGCCTCCTTTTTGCTGCGGCGGCCCACTTACAGGGAAGTGTCCTTATGAAATGTGTTTCCTTGCTGGTATATCCGTTCATTTGCTTGTACTGGAATGTTATAGTGCGGTCTGGAAGGAACTTCTATTCCAGACAAGGGTTCCTCTAAACCATAACAGATGTTGAAAACACCATGAAACTAGCCCCCAAAGGGAAGGGGTTGGGGGTTTCCAGGAAGACTATAACAGTGAGAGAGACGAGAGGCCACAGCTGAGCAGACATGAAAGAGAGAGAAGCAGATAGGTAAGGTGTGTGGCTATGCAGCAGGGCACTGGGTGGCGTGTGTGAGGCCCTGGTTTGAGCTCCATATAGAAGAAAGGGAAGGAAGAGAAGGAAGAGGAAGAGGAAAAAGAAGAGTAGAAGGCAGATGCTAAAGCCATGTGTATCTATTCAATCACTACTTCAGAGGGACCAGGGCAGGCTAGAGTGTTTGACCAGCAAGCATGAAGCCCTGGGTTCAATTCTCAGCACTGCGAATTAGTAAATAAATAGAAGTGAAGTACAATTTTTAAAGAAAGGGGGAAATATTTTGATGAAAGACTAAGGAAGCTTTGAGAGATTGAAGGAAAAAGAGTGGGTAATATGTTTCCTTCTGATGCTACAAAGGAAATTAAAATCAGCACATATTTTTAATTTACAGAGAGAAAGCAATCATTTCATTTAATGAGCAATTGTTGATTTCCTTGTATGTATAAAGATTTGCCTCTGGGAATGGGGACAATCGTGAACAAAAAAGCCACAGCCTTTTATGAAAGGCACATTATCCAGGTAGCCATCACCAATGACCATTAATGAAGAATGAAAGCGTCTGTAGGAAAGGCTTTCCTTTCCCCTTATCTATGAACTGGAGAAACACTGTAAATATGTATCTATTCACCCCAGATTAGGCACAGGTGACAAACCAAAGAAATGACTGCAGCCGAGTCTAGTTTAGTGAACCACGTTGGTTTATTTACATTCCTCACAGATGCATGGGTGTTTCCATGCAGCTTTGTTACAGAACAACCCACTCCAGTGTAAGCAGTGCTCCCAGCATGATCTACACGGCTAGTGGGTCAGTGGGAGGGTCTCCTCTTCCCAGCCATTGCTACTGTTTATATAACCTTGAGAGTCCTTGTGAATTTTGTAACTTTAGGAGTTTCCTGAACCTTGTAAGTTTCCTTTATTTCCTGAATCTTATGGAAGCCTTCCACTCCCTAGGAAGGAGTGCTTCATCTCAGAGAAAACAGGTGCTCAACAGTAGCTCAAGATGGCCTGGAGTTCACTGTGTCACCCAGATTGGCCTCTGATTCCTGCCTCTGCCTCTGAGGGCTGGAATTACTCTAGCCTATGCCAATGTGCTCAGCTAAATGTTATTTTAAAGTTAAGGATAACAAGATTAGATTTAATATTGAAGTGGTCACTCTGGAGCTGTTGCTCTTGCAGAGGACCCAAGTTAGGGACCCAGGACCTATAAATCACCCATATAGATTTAAAAAAAATTTTAAATGGCTGAATACCGGGGGATGGAGAAGGACCAGATGTACCCAAAGAACACAAGTTATGTAAGAAGAAATAAGCTAACTGTGTCTCTAGTTCTACCACTGTCGTAGTTTTTAGGGGGTCGGTAGTTGATACGTACATAAAATATGTTCATTAACAAAATTATAAAACCCAATGGGAAGCTCCACATTATCTACCCCAAAAGGTTCTCTATCTGAATGGAGATCAGCAGGGACACAGTCTGGTTAATTTCAGGTGTGGCCTATTTTTTTTTTGCAACTCTTTAAATAATAAAGTTTAAAATCTTTCTAAGTACAATGTTGAGAAACCTGAATAAACACTCACTTTTCTTGGTCCCAAGACTCTGATGATCATGGTTTTGTCATGGAAATGAGTATATTTTTTTGTCATTTCCTTTCTCAAATTCTGATGCACTAATAGTCCTTGCAGTCGTTCACTTGGCAAAGACTGAGCACCACGCGGAGTAAGCACTCACTGAATGCATGCTGTACCAGAGTCAGCTAGGTGTTCGTCCATCTGTAATCCCAGCACTCGGGAGGTAGAGGCAGGTGGATTAGGAGTTTGAGGCCAGCCTGGGCTACATGGTAAGTTCCTTGCCAGCCTAGGTCACATAGCAAGAACAAAACGAATAAATAATTAAGAGCTGCCCACCCAATGAAAAGTGGCTATAATGTATTAAATCTGACTTGGTAATGTACTGAATCTGATTTGGGAGCGGGGGACATGGTTCAGTGCTTAAGAACATGCACTATTCTTACAGGGAACTCCAGTTTGGTTCCCAGCACCCAAGTCAGGCAGCTCACAACTTCCGGTGACTCCAGGCAAGGGGACCTTATGCCTCTGGCATCTGAGAGCATCCACACACACAATCCATACACACGTTAGTAAAACAAACCTTAAAAAAAAAAAAAAGCCCTAACATTGTAGTGAACTTATGAAGTGGCACTGAAAACACCTCCTTTCATAACTTTGTCAGGAAGCAGGCTGGACCCTTCCAATACTGGTTTGTACTAGCTTGGTGTCAAACAGCCCTCCACCAGATTGTTTTTAGAGAAAAGAGCTTCTTCTCACTCACAGGAGCAGTAGTACAACTGAGAGTATGGGATTGGCTGGCATCAAGCCATACTGGCTGTGAGCCACCCTCTGCACCCCCCTTCTCTGAGAGGGTTCTGCATGTAGGCTTTTCCTTTCCTCCTAACAAGAGCATAGTTACAAGTCGGGGAAGGAGCTCTGACACAGGACCGTTACAAATCCAGAATCTATAGCTGCTCTACCTAAGAAAAACCCCCAGCTGAAACTGCATCATTTTGCTCTCAATCAAGAGACTGCTTTTTTACAGTTGTTTGGTTGTAGTATTAGGGTGTCCTGTGCATGTGTATATGTGTGTGTACGCGCGTGTGTGTGTGTGTGTGAGCGTGTGTGTGCATGTGTGCATGTATGTGTCTGCATGTGCATGTGTGTGTGTGCACGTGTGCGTGTGTTTATGTGTGCGTGTATGTGTGTGCATGTGTGTGTGTGCATGTGCATGTGTGTGTGTGTGCAAGTGTGTGTGTGTTCACATGCATGTGTGTGAGCTCCTATGGTAATCAGAGGACAGCTTTCATGAGTGGGTTCTTCTCTCCTTCCACCTTAAAATCTGGGGATCAAACTCAGCTTACACAGCCAAGTGTCTATATCCGCTGAGCCCTCTTGCCCATCCTGGTTTGCTTTTTGAGGAATCAAATTTTTTTGTCACTAATTGTATGTCACTAATAGTCCACTCAGTCCCATGGACATGCAGCAAATGCATGAATAAGCATCTTGCTTGTAGCTATGAGAAGGAAGATGAGAGGGGAAAAGAAACTGTAACCAGACAGAACTCACCAAGCCACCAGGTCAGAGGCCCACTGTACAGTCTTCTAGAAACATGTCTCTAACTGTCGAGCTATTCCTAATTCTGAGCATTGAGCAATCCAGTGTAGATAGGGTCAGGTCAGGTGTGACTTGCCATCATGAAAATCGTAGAATGCATCCTAACCCTATGGAATGTTACCTCACGCTATGTGGCTTGCCTAGCAGCGGCCATCAGCTGTTGAAAGATCATGCTAACTTTTTTTCCAATGATACTTGTTAAAGACGGAGTCTTACTATTGAGTCCCGGATGACCTGAAACTTAATGGAACTCACTGAGATCCACTTGCCTTCCAGAGTACTAGGATTGCAGGCATGTGCCAACTTGACTCATTCTTTTAATACTTCTTTAATTGTTTCTGTTATTTTTTAATGGATGTATTATTCTTGTTCCCAATGCATGGTGGTCTCATCCATCCTTCACTCCCCTCTCTCATCCTCTCCCACTCACCGGCCCCTTCTTCTCAACTAGTCCCCTTCTACGCTCATGCCCCCAGTTTCTTTGTTTGTTTGTCTGTCTGTTTGAGGCTCTGTGCAGGCAATCGCAGCAGCTGTGTGCGCTCATGACTGCGTACAATATCTGCATATTAAAGCAGCAATGACATGAAACATGGCTACCAAGCTGGTTGCCAGGAGCATATGTTGTTGTAGGTGTGAAAATGTAACTCCATGATATTATTATATACATACATTATTCCATACATTATATTGATTACATGTCATGTCATTTGTAATATATCATAGGACAGGACATTGAGCTTGTTATGTATTTAATATCTCACTATAGAAATTAACCAGGAAATAGAGGCAGAAAACCATTTCAAGGTCTCAGCTATGTAGCAAGTTCGAGGCCAGCCTGAGCCTCAGAGCTGAGGGAGAAGAACACTTCTACGTTTCCGGAGACACTTCAGAAGGAAAGGCAGAGGGAATGAGAAGGTGGGAGTTAAGGGGAGGGGCTGTGAAATGCTGTCTTCTGCACATGATGGAGCCACACAGTCAGGGTCCCTCAGCGGCTAAGGCTGTCTGTAGTGGACCTGCACAAGACAGGGTCAGTCATGGGTCTGGGAAGGCCTTCAGAGCCCCATTCCTTTCACCAAACTAGAGGATCCTGCTAGATTCTGGGAGAGGGGTAGTCATTGTGTTCAGTGGTGTAACGGCTGAGAAACCCGCCAGACTCTAACAGACAGTTTCGAATTCATTGTCACACAGATGACCCTGGTGAAATCCAATAGGCATCAGAAGAAAACAAAAAGCCATGAATGTGGGAAAGAGGGGGAGGGGCAGTAATGGAGTAGGAAGAGAGATGAGGAAGGGGGATTCACGTGATCATAATGCACTTTATGCTTTGAACAACTGTTCAAAGAACAAGTTCAAAGAAATTATTTTTTAAAAAGAAATGGAGGGAAGGGGTTGGGGATTTAGCTCAGTGGTAGAGTGCTTGCCTAGCAAGCGCAAGGCCCTGGGTTCGGTCCCCAGCTCCGGAAAAAAAAGAAAAGAAAAAAGAAAGAAATGGAGGGGTTGGAGAGATGGCTCAGTGGTTAAGAGCACTGACTGCTCTTCCAGAGGTCCTGAGTTGAAATCCCAGCAACCACATGGTGGCTCACAACCATCTGTAATGGGATCTGATGCCCTCTTCTGGTGTGGCTGAGAGCAGTCATAGTGTACTCCTATCCATAAAATAAATAAATTTTTAAATAAAGGAAATGCAAAAGAATAAAGAGAATTTAACCTCAATGAATGAATGAATAAAATGGTCATGTAGTGACCTTATGTGCCTTATTTTCAAATGTTCGTTATATTCCTAAAAGGATTTTAACATTATTATTCATTGACCATGACTCAACCTCGTCACCATGTGAACAGCCACATGCAGCAGGTGGAACGCTGGGAGAAGCTGGTTACCATGGCTGTCGATATCTCTCCCTCTTGATACACCTTTCTCCAGACACCCCAACACATAGCCAAAATACATTTGTCTTCTGAGTCAACTTGTGTGTAGGTAGCTATGCTCCATGCTGCTGTGTGGGCCAGCACCCTAGTCTGGCTTTCTCCGTTGATAACACAGTAGGGTATCACACAGCTCGCAACACAGGGTAAGCTGGAAGACTCCCAGCTCAGGGGGGTCTACACCACCTGTGATCACCACCATCTGAGCCTTCTAGCTCCCCACTAAGGGAGTGTCAGTATTGACTCCTGCTGGAGGGGCAGGCTATGCCTTAGTGGGGATGTCCAGCAGCTTCTGCTTCTTGTCTGTCTTTGGGCTGTACCCGTGGGCAAGCTTAGGCATCTGGGAAGCTTGGTCCAGGACTGGAATGGCCTGGTTAATCAGTACAGGAAGCTCTTTCAGCCACTTGTACCAAGGTCCTCTGAAGAAGCAGGTAGGGTATCCACCTTTTTGGATTCCTGCTTCTTTAAGACAATAGAGACCTCCCTTCCCTTGGTCTTGCCTTACTTCGTACTACTTGGCTGCGGCAGAGAAAGAAGAGGGGATTGTCCCAAGGGTAGATTCTTTTTTTTTTTTGGGGGGGGGGGAGCTGGGGACCGAACCCAGGGCCTTGCGCTTCCTAGGTAAGCGCTCTACCACTGAGCTAAATCCCCAGCCCCTCAAGGGTAGATTCTTAATGCTGAACGTTCTAAGTGAGATGAGCGGACCTGACTTGCCTGTTGTCTTGAGTGAGCCCACCTCACAGACAGCTCTGTTGATGTCGGGATTGTTCAGTGTCACATGCTGGAGTGTAAGTTAGAGTCGAGCAGAGGTAGAGAACTTTAACTATTCTGATTCTATATCAAATGCCTAAAATTGTTCCCCGTTAGAATTATTACCTGGAAGTAAACTGTTTTATCTATTTAGTTTTTATATTCCACATGTTCCTTTGGGCTCAGCTGTCATTTCAGATCAAGTCTCTTCCTCAAGTCAGACTGCATCTGTCCACTAGATGGCAGTGGAGGCCTGCAAACCGTTTTAGATCACCAGGCCGAAGAATTAAGTTTCTGGTTTACTTTTAAAACTCAGGCAGCATACACCAGCTGAGCTGAGGCCTCCAACTCCTATACAGCAGGAGACTGCCCGGTCGGTGTTCAGTCAGAGAAGATGCACCTAATCCTCAAGAAACTGGAGGCCCCAGGAAGTTTAGAGGTCTGGCGGGGTGGGTGGGGACATCCTTGGGGGGCGGAGGTGTGGGGGGATGCAGGGAAGAGGTGTGGGATGTGAAACCCTGGGAGGGGAGACTGGGAGTGGAATAAAATATGGAGTGTAAAAATTAATTAACTAATTAATTAATTAAATTTTAAAAAAGAATCACATATACATACAGAAGCACAAAATCTGAAACCTAAAGGGTATAGTAGCAAAAGACCCGTTGGGTAAGTCTGGGGGCAAATAAACTATTTTGAGACAAAAAATATATATGTAAAAACGCCATCGATTTTGTTTAGTGCTGGCTATCGACTGCTGGACTTGAGGCCTCCACTTAAGAGTAGTTTCCATCTCCATGGATATGCCATTGAAGACAACTAAGGTATCAGGAGTGCGAGGTTGTAATTGGAGAGTTTCTGGGTATAGCTGTGCCCTCGAATACCTCTCTTCTCAGCTCTTGGACTTCCCACGGCAGAGACTGGTGCAGTACCACTGTATGCAGCCATAGTCTCTGTAAGTTCTATGTGCATTCGTCCTACTATGTTACAAGGCCCGTTTCTCTGGTAATCGCCATCACTTTTGGCTCTCAGAATCTGTCTGCCTCACCTTTGTAGCATTTCTTGAGCCCTGAGTGGAGGGATAGGATGTAGACATCCCTTTTAGGACCCTGTGTTCCAAGGCTTCTCATACAATGTATATTGCCCAGCTGTGGGTCTCTGTATTTATTCCCACTTACTTCAGAAGGATGCCTCTCTGATGGTGACTGAGCAGGACATTAATTATGACTGTAACAGAATGCCACTGGGAGTAATTTCATAACAATGTTTCCTTAGCAGAACATCGGTGTTTGCTTTACCCCAGATGCCTGGCCTGTCTAATTTCAGGTACTTGGCCAATCGAGCAGTGTGGGGGATGGGCTACATCTGACAGAGTGGGACTTTATTTTTTTTAAAAAAAGATTTATTATTTATTATATATAAGTACACTGTTGCTGTCTCCAGACACACCAGAAGAGGACATTGGATCTCATTACAGATGGTTGTGAGCCACCATGTGGTTGTTGGGAATTGAACTCAGGACCTTTTGAAGAGCAGCCAGTGCTCTTAACCACTGAGTCATCTCTCCAACCCCTCCCCCCTTTTTTTTAACATTTCTTTCTTTAAACAGACGTGTCTAGCAACCTAAACCTAATTGTCCTAAGAACTTTCTAAAAGAAAACAGTAGCGCCCAAACAGGGACTTGAACCCTGGACCCTCAGATTAAAAGTCTGATGCTCTACCAACTGAGCTATCCGGGCTCATAGAGTGGGACCTTATATCCAAGGAGATATTGGTTTGTCAGGTCCACAAGCTTTGCACCACTAGCATGTCTTGCATACAGGTCATCACTGTATGTCAAAGGCTCTGTAGATGGGTTGCTGTTCACCCTTATCCTTTGGTCATATGTCGAATACCTTTTGGGACTATGAACTCTCTTCCGTAGAGTTGAAGGCTCTTGGTAGGTATCAGCTTAACTCTTCTATGGTCAGTGAGTTGTGTAAGTATTATCTTCAGAAATAGGACCTTACCGTCAGTTTGTGGAGAACAACCAATAAACTTGGAAATAGTCTAATTTTGTGTAGGTTTCTTTAAGGCCCTCTATGGGAACAACTTGATTGGGTGTAATGTATTTCCATAACTGGAGGCTTCATTGGATAATGAGATGTCCAAGTGGGGCTGCGTCTGCTACTTTATTTGGCAATTCCATTTAGATCATCTTTTACATAGATATATTTTAGAATATGTAGAATATATCGTGAATATTTTATATCCATGTACTTTACTGTATTGGGTTTCAATGAAACACACCAAATGTCCTTTTTAAAAAAAAAAAAACAAACCTAACTTTTAAGTGAGTGTTGTAGCTCATGCCCTTAGTCCTGCCACTCAGGAGTCAGAGACAGTCAGATCTCTGTGAGTTCAAGGCCAGATTCATCTGTATAATGAGTTTCAGCCCAGCCCCAACTACACAGTGAGACCCTATCTCAAAAACCAATTAAAAGTTAAGTCTTTAAAATGGAAGAGGATACTTGCATGTTAAAGCCTCAAAAGTTGATCTTTGTGTAAAAGACCTTTAATAATATTCTTACATTTTTTTTCCAATTTTAGAAATTTAAATTTTAAAAGCCATTAAAATATGTTAATAAGTGTTTTTAGTAACTTAACTATGTTCACATTTTCTGGTTCTTAATTAAACCAAATTATATTAACCAGGATTTTAGTAAGTTTGGTAAGGTGGGTTTTGATTAGGTTTTTTTTTAATTCTGTGTGTGGCATGTTTGTTTTTGTTTTGGGGGGCACGATTTTGGAGGCGGGGTGTTTAATTTAGGGGGCTGTTTTGTTTTGATGCTGTTGTCCCCTGTAACATTCTTTGAAGCTCCTAGCTTGGGAGCCATTCCCCAAGATATTGCGATCTCCTCTTTGGCAAGCCCAGCTGAGGCTGGGAGGAGAATTCCGCTCATGAGCATCAGCGGCAGCTGGAGATGAACATCTGGCTGGACTCTAGAGTCTGTGGGGCAACTCCCGCTCTTCATGTGAGGCTCCTGCTAGTAACACACGGCCTTGGGGAAGAGCATTTGTATCTCAGCCGCCTCGTGTTTAGAATGCCTTTTCAGTTATTACACTATGTGTAAATGATGTGCGAATATATATACAAAGGCCAGAACATGGTAAATGCTCCCCCAAAGTGGCCACGAGGTACGAAAGACGCACAAATGTACACCACACACACACACATTCAAATAAAAAAATAACTCACAGATACACATACAAATAAACTTCCACAGGTTTGAGAAACTCCTATGCAAGTACTAAACTATCCCATTGTACCCCCAAATATGTACAATTATTGCATGTCAGTTTTGAAAGAGGATTTGATCAACACGTGAGAGGCAAGTATCAACTATCACACAATATCCCAAAAATGTACAATTATTACATGGCAGTTTTTCAAATTGCCGTTTTGTAAAAGTAAAAACAAACAAAAAACCTTGTAATAGAAGCCCAGTCTAGTGGCGTGTCCCCAATAACTCCAGCACTTAGTAGACGGAGGCAGGGAGATTGCCATAGATTTCAGATCAACCTGAATAAAAATAGTGCATTTCATTTCCTAAACTTTCCCATAGCCAAACAAAACGAACATGAAGTTGTTAAAAAACAAATGCTTGAGGGCCCGGGGGTGTGGCTCAGTTGGTAGAGTTCTTATCTTGCTTGCATGAGGTCTTGGGTTGGATTCCCATCATGACAGTATGTAGCCCAGTGGTGGTCTGGGGTGGACATAATTTTTGGTGTAAGAAAACGAGACTGAGGGCTGGAGAGATGGCTCAGTGGTTAGAGCACTGACTGCTCTTCCAGAGGTCCTGAGTTCGATTCCCAGGCATCTTACAGAGTCTGTAACTGCACTTCCAAGGAGAGTCTCAGTGGGTACTTTGCAAATGTAGTATGATATTCTCTCTAATAGAATTGATATTTTTAAAGGTTTATGTATTCATTATATGTAAGTACACTGTAGCTGTCTTCAGACACACCAGAAGAGGCACTGGATCCCATAACAGATAGTTGTTACCCACCATGTGGCTGCTGGGATTTCTGCAGCCCCGAATTGATATTTTTAACAATTGTTTCTTAATTCTTTTCTCCCCAACTTTAAGTGTATAGATGTTTGGTCTGCACCACCTGCCCTAGTGTCCTTGGAGGGCAGAGGAGAATTCTGGAAGCCCTGAATGTGGGGGTAAGATGGTTGTGAGCAGCCGTGTGGGCACTGGGGAGTTAGCCTGCATTCTCCAGAAGAGCAGCCAGTGCTCTTCACGTGCTATCTCTCCAACCAAGAGCTTCTTTTCTCTCTATGTAGCCCAGGCAGGCCCTGAACTCATGATCCTTCTCCTCCATCTCTGGAGTACTAGGAGTTTAGGACGTATTATCGCCATACCTGACTTACCATTCTTTAAGCCAGTATTATTTCGATGGGGGAGGTAATAAAGATAGTTCAGTGCAGGCTAGAACATGAAGATTAGAAGACAGGCTTTTGGCAGATAAGATTCTCTGGGAGTAAATCACACAAACTCCCAAATCTGGTCAGGAGTCCTGAAGGGAGAAATGCTAAATCTGGGTTTTTGTTTGTTTTGTTTTGTTTTTTATTTGTTTAACTTCACATTTCTTCACATACCTAAGTTTTATTTTGTTGTATTTTAAGGTTTTTTTTTAGATGGGTGTTTTACCTGAATGTCTGTATGTACATCACGAACATTACCTATGCCCTTGGAATCAGATCCCCTGAGACTAGAGTTAAAGATGGTTGTGAGTGGATATCAGTGGATATCCTGAATCAAACCCAGGTCCTCTGGAAGAGCATCAGACCTCTTAGCCACAGAACCATCTCTCCAGCCCTGAATTTACCTTTTCAGTGAGAAAAAAATGTAAACAAATACCTTATAATACAAAATGCCTTTTGTGAATGTCCTTTAATTTGCTCTCTTGAGGAACCGTGTGTCAGTTTCTCCTGTTCCCAGTAGATGGCAGGAGAGAGCACACACGATGATCTTAGGACTTCTGCAGCATTCTGCAGCCCTTAGGTGGTGGTATGGATGTTTGAAGCCAAACCAGGCTAGTCTAAGGATAACCCTCAGTTCCTCAGCTCTCCTCAGGTCTGAATGGATCTACTGGAAAAGCTGAAGCAAGAGCTAGAGGCCAGGGGCTGGAGCGATGGCTCAGTGGTTAAGAGCACTGACTGCTTTTCCAGAGGTCCTAAGTTCAAATCCCAGCAACCTCATGGTGGCTCACAACCATCTGGGATGAGATCTGATGCTCTCTTCTGGTGTGTCTGATGACAGCTACAGTGTACTTGTAATAATTAAATAAATCTTTTTAAAAAAAAGAGTTGGAGGCCAGCCTGGACTACATAGTGAGTTTGAGGCTAGCAAGGACTACACAGTGAGACTTTCAAACAAACAACAATAACAACACATTATAGATAGTCACCTTAATGTCTACATCATTGACAAATCAAAAGAAATTTGAAAGTGGTTGTAAGACAAATTGTTTGAGGCAACTAGTAAAAGCAGAGAACTAAAACATTGATAATGAATTATACTCAATCGATCCATTTGAAATGACTAAATCAAAGAGAGGAAAAGAATGATACATCGTCTGTGAAAATCCATTTTCTTTTTTTTTTATTTAAACATTTATTTATTATGTATACATCATACAGCTTTCTGCCTGCATGTATGCAACTACAGGCCAGAAGAGGGCACCAGACCTGACTGGTGGTTGTGAGCCACCATGTGGGTGCTGGGATTTGAACTCAGGACCTCTGGAAGAGCAGTCAGTGCTCTTAACCACTGAGCCATTTCACCAGCCCCGAAAATCCATTTTCTATAGTCAGTTTGTGACCTCCCAAAATTCACATGTTGCTGTCTGACCCTTCCTCCCTGTTGGATCATCCCCCAGACTTCAGTTTCAGGTGGTTGTGAGCGAATTTGTGGGTGCTGGGACCCAAACCTGAGCCAGTCTCTCCAGCCCCAGATTAAGTTTTCAGGGTCAGTTTGTTTGTTTGTTTGTTTCTTGGTATTTCTGTTTTTGCTTGGTTGGTTGGTTTTTGAGACAGGGTCTCTCCGTGTATCTCTGGCTGTCTTGGAACTTTCTCTGCAGACCAGGCTGGCCTCAAGCTCACAGATCTACATACCTCGGCCTCTGCCTCCCAAGTGCTGGTATTACTGGCATGGGCCACCGTGCCCAGACGTTTTTAAAGGCTCTGACAGTCTCGAGGATGTTAGAGCATGCGCAGTGGTAGATAATGACTGGCTTTCAGAGGAATTAAAGTTAGCCCAAGATAATTTAACTTTACTAACTCTCCGTTATCAGAGGCATGGTCATTTGATTTGATCTTGTAGCATCTTTTTTAACTTGGGTATAGTTCTCTCTCTCTCTCTCTCTCTCTCTCTCTCTCTCTCTCTCTCTGTCTGTCTCTGCTGTCTGTCTATGTCTCTGCCTCTGTGTCTGTCTCTGTCTCTCTCTCTCTCTTCCTCCCTCCCTCCTTCCCTCCCTCCCTCCTTCCCTCCCTCCCTCCTCTCTCCTGGAAACTTCAGTTAATACAACTCAATGTACAGCCCATAGACCAGGACCAGCATCGCCTGGAAGCTCATGAAAAACATGGACTCTAAGCTGACAGTGGTGGCTCAGGTCTGTAATCCCAGCATCCAGGAGGCTGAGGCTGAGGCTGAAGGATCTCTCCTCAAGAGGCGGCTTGAGCTACACAGTGAGTTGTAACTGTAAGCTACAGTGTGAGAGCCTCCCTGCCTCAACCAACAGACATCGTCATCATCATCACAACCACAACAACAATCGCAGAAGCTATCCTGGACTCTGTACTGCACTGGACTCCCAGATACTTAGGAGCTGAGACAGGAGGATCATTTGAAATCATTCAAAATTTGAGACCAGCGAGGTCAACATAATAAGATCTTGCCTCAAATACATAAATAAATGGGGAATATCGGGCCAGCCCCAAACGAGCCATTCAGAACCTGCATTTTAAAAAGATCCTCAAGTGATTCGCTTGTTCAATAGAGGCACCAACGCGTATCAGAAAGAAGAGTGAGCTGGGTCCTGAGGCTTCAGTGTCCTGACTCTTCCCTTTCTGTTTAGTGAGGCAGATATATCCTGTGAGCGTATTCTCTCCCTGAGACTGGTGACAGGAGAGTAACAGAGCGTTTGACATCTAAACTGTTTGCATGCAAACACATCTGACTCTAGAAATGGACTGCAAGAGCTTCCTATCTCCCCCAACTGTGAGTGTGCTCGGTACTAATTTAATTCTTTGTAATTGAGGGTTAACGCTATGAATATCTGTTTTGATCTTGGCATGTGGGGCCATCCTAAAGCCAGCTCGGCTTGAGACTCAGGTGTATTTAGCAAATTACTCTTCACTCTATTCCCTTCAGGATGCCCGGCTATAAATTGTCCAATGCGGAGGCTCGAGGGCTGTTTCCCACGCCCCCGGGGGAGTACGCGGGGTTGCTCAACTCCAGTATTGCGTCAGGCTACTGCGCGGTTTTCATTCTTCCATTTCCCAGTCCTCTCGGTCCTCTAGTCTGTCCTGTACTTACCCTGACAACTCGTAGCGATGGTTGCTGTCGGCAGGCACACCTCTAGCCAACCCCGTTTCCCTCTGTCTTACGACTCTTTATTTCTGATATGGTGCGGGGTGGAACTAGAGAATCCACCGCGTGCCGCCAACACAAAGGGTCTGTGTGAGAATTAGGGAACGTTCCCTGTAAGTGCGAGCATTTTCCTTTCGTTTGACTACGTGGCAAAATTTCCCTTCTGAGTACGTGTCAGTCATGCTGAGTCACAGGAAGACAGGGAAATTTTGGGGACCTGGGAAGGGAGAGGAACCCTGATGTGGAACTCTGACTGAAGCTTCTTATGAGCTAGAACACCAGCACAGTTAACAAAATATACCGCAAGGGCTGATGGCTTAGAGTTAGTATTCCATTAGCTTAAAGCTGGATGCATAAGACCTTGAGCCAGGCATGACGGTGCACTACTCCCAGCCATCAGGAGGGAAAGGCAGGCAAATCTCTGTGAGCTGAAGACCAGCCTGGTCTACACAGGCCAGGGAAACACATAGCAAGACCCTGTCGCAAGAAGCAAGCAAGCAAACCTCACCGAAACAGTGTGCTGTGCCCACGCCTTGGTAGTCTGTTTCCTGAGCACATCTGCTTCCCCTAACCTTTGTGCTTAAGCCTGTATAAAAATATCTGATAAAGCCACCAACTCCACGTCATAAACCGGCTAGCCCTGAAACTGTATCTACCATTAAATCCTGTTTTGGCTTGAGTCGAGATCCCTGAAATGCTAGGTACTCCTCAGGGTGCTGAGGGTGACAATGAAGAACTTTGTCTCCCTCCCCTGTACTCAAAAAAACACCAAGACACATTTTCTCTCTGCCTAGACTTGGCTACAACATTACAACAACTTTGCACATCGATCAGTTAAGATTAAAAAGGAGCTGGACTTGATGTTCATGCTATTTTAGTGCCAAGTGTCTTTTTTTTTTTTTTTTTTTAACCAGTTTGCAGAAGTTTGCAGCGAGGTCCTAGAGGAGGGGCCTCTCACCAAGTAAAAATGAACAGACCAGTTTAGCCTAACTTTGCTATTCAAAAGTGGGAGTGCTCGAAATAGGAGTGTTAGGGAGTGTGTCAGACTGACTGATCAGCACTCAGACCAAAAAGGGGAGGGACCGGGCGGGGGAGGGGGGGAGGTGGCGCTCAAGCAAGAATCAATTTGCTGCAGGTCTTCTGTGGTTTCGGCTCGTGGTTTCAGGTCTATGGTAAGGCAGAACCATCATGGAAGAAGGGAATGTTGGAAGAAAGCTGTTTGTCTCATGGCAGCCAAGAAGCAAGGAGAAATCATGATAGCAAAAGACCAGAGCTAAGATGTGCCCTCAAGAACCGGCCTCCTCCCAGTACGCCCCAGCTTCCATGGATGGATCACACCTCTCAATCCAGTCAGATCTGCGACCAAGGCTCAATCACACACAGAGCTTGTCGAGGTTCTGACTTTTTAGTTTCTGACCTGATTTGAGCTTGGGTTGGAGAGTCTGTATTTCAGACACTTTAAGACATTTCATTCTATAGAATACTGAACAAATGTGCGTGCTTGTGGGGTGGGGGCGTGCGCGCTTGTGCTCATATGTGTGGGGCGGGCATTTCTCTGGAAACTGGCGTGTGGCTATCAGAGACAATCTAAGTGTTATTCTTCGTGATCTGTTCGCTTTTTTGTTTGTTTTTCTTCTTTCCTCCTCTTTCTCTTCTTCTTTCTCTGCCTCTTCCTCCTCCTTCTTGACAGGGTTTCTCACTGTCCTCAGTGTGACAAGTAGACTAAGCTGGCTGGTTTGTGGTCCCCGGGGGTTTGTTTGTCTCTTGTTTCCCTGGTGCTGAGATTACAAACATGTGCCATCATGCCTCTCTCTCTCTCTCTCTCTCTCTCTCTCTCTCTCTCTCTCTCTCTCTCTCTCCTTTTATTGAAGATAGATTTAGTTTTGCTCACATAATATATCCTGATTATGGTTTCCCCTCCATCTTCTCTTCCCAGCTCCTCCCCCCTCCCCGCCCATCGGGATTGACCCCCTTTCTGTCTCTCATTGGAAAACAAACAGGCTTCTAAGGAATAATAATAAAATACAATAGAACACATCAGAATAGGACAAAACAAACAAAAGGAAAAGATCCCAAGAGAAGGCACTAGAGACAGATAGAGACCCACCCATTTGCGTGTTCAGGAATCCCACAGAAACTACACCAGAGGTCAAAATTCATCTCTGATGGACCTGGGGGGGGGGGGAGAGGGAATCTTGAAAAATTCCAATGAATTCATTAAGATAATAAAATAGATGACAAACTCTGACATTTATGAGACAAGAAACCTCTAAAGATGCCACTGAGTTCATTTTCTATTGGCAGCTACTGCTGGGCACACAGCCTACCCTTAAGAGTAGTTTGTTTCCCCAGTGAGATTCCCTCAGAGGACACTGTATTTTTATTTGCAAGTGGTTATCGATTGGAGATAGCCTCTGGGTTAGGGATGGGGAAGGGGTCCACTTCTTTCAGCTCCAGGACTCTGTCTGGTACTGACCATAGCAGGCTCTCTGCATGTTTCTTCCGTCTCTGAGTTCATGTGTACTTCAGCCATGTTGGTACAGAGGGCTTTGCTTCCTTCATTCCCTCCGTCCCCTCTGGCTATTAACCTTTTTCTGCATCTATTTCTGCAGGGAGGGATTTGATGGCAACATCTAGTTTAGGCCTGAGTGTCAAGGGCTCTCGGTCTCTGCCTAATGTCTGGCTCTGGGTCTTTATAACTTCCCTTTGGCTGCAGGAAGAAGCTTCCTTGAGATACTTCTAGTTCGTTTTTAACTTGTGGCTATTATGACTAGAACAGCGATGAACACAGTCGAGCAAGAGTCTCTGTAGTAGGATGAAGCATCCTTTAGGTATGGTATGTGCTTAGAGTGGTACAGTTGGATCTTGAGGTAAATTAGCTCCAATCTCTCTGAGGATATGGTTTCCATAGTGGCTGTGTAAGTCTGCAGCCCCGCCAGTAACGGATGAGTGTTTCTCTTACTCTGCACCCTTGCCAGCATGAGCTGTCACTTGCGTTATTGATCTGAGCCATTCTGATAAGTGTAAAATGAAATCTCAAAATAGTTTTGATTTGCAATTCCCCGGTGACTAAGGATGTTGAACATTTTCTTTAAAGTGTTTCATAGCCATTTGAGTTTTCTCTCTTCAGAATTCTATTTAGATCCATGACCCGTTTTTCACACTGTGTTATTGGGGTTCTTTAAAGCTTGTTGACTTCTTATATATTTTGTATATGAGTCCTCTATTGGATATGCAATTGATAAGAAGTTTTTCCCATCCTGTAAACTGTCTCTTGTCCCAGATGATGGTTTTCTTTGCCAGGCAGAGAGTTTTAATTTCCTAGGATCCTGTTTATTAATTGCTGGTCTTAGTTTCTATGCTAACAGTGGTCTTTTCAGAAAGCTCCTTCCCAGTGCCATTGAGTTTAAGGCTATTTCTTATTTCATCTTCTATTAGGCTCACTATGTATGGTGTTATGTTGAGGTCTTTGATCCATTTGGAGTTGAGTTTTGTGCAGGGTGATACGTTGGATCTCTGAATTCTTCTTCATGCTGCCAGCCAGTCTACACAGCACCATTTTTTGAAGATGCTGTCTTCTTTTTTCCAGTGTGTATTTTTGGTTTTGTTATCAAAACCACATGTCCAAAGGTGTTTGGATCTATGCTCATGTCGTCACTTTGATTCCACTGATCAGCGTGTCTGTGTTTGCGCCAATACCATGCTGATTTTATTACTATTGCTCTGCAGTACAACTTGGGGTTGAGGATGGTGATATCTCCAACAGTTATTTCGTTTTTCAGGGTCTCTCCATTTTGTTTTTAAAATGTGGGCATTGGGTGTTGCAAGCTTGCCCTTAGAACTACCATCATTTGTCCTACATGTTTGGGTATGTTGTTTATTCGTTTTCATTGAATTATACAGTCTTTCATTTCTTTCTTGATTTGTCTTGACACATTTTCCATTCGGTTGTGAGGTGTTCAGTTTCCACAAAGTTTGCAGGCTTTCTGTTGTTGATGATAATTCAGCTTTAATCTCTGGTGTTTGGATAGGATGCAGGGTGCTATTTAAATTTCTTGTATCTGTTGAGACTTGTTTTGGAGTATGTGATTAGTTCCAAAGAAAGTTCCATTAGGTGCTGAGAAGAAGGTACATTCTTTGTGTTGGGTGAAATGTTCTGTAGATATCTGTCAGGTCCGTTGGTTTATAATGTCACTTCAACCCAGAATTTCCCTGTTTGGTTTTCATCCAGATGACCTGTCTAGTGGCAAAAGTAGGATATTCAATTTCCCAATATCAGTGTGCAAGGATCATATGTGGTTTATGCTGTAGTAGTTTTTCTTCTACGAACCTGCATGCCCTTGTGTTTGCTACATAGATGTTAAGAACTGCAATGTCCTATGGGAGTATTATTTTTCCTTTGATAAGTATGTCATGTCCTTCCCTTCTGATTAGTTTTGACTTAAAATCTACTTTGTCTGACACTAAAATGGCTACACTAGCTTGCTTCTTATGTCCATTTGACTGGATGATATTTCATCGTTCTTTTTACTCTGAGGGGATGCCATCCTTGATGTTAAGGTGTGATTCTTAGACCCAATGGAAGGATGGATCCTGTCTCTTCATCCATTCTGTTGGTCTGTGTCTTTTTATTTGGGGAGTCGAGACCATTGATGTTGAGAGGTATCAATGAGCAGTGTTTGTTGATTTCTGTTATTTTGATGTTGTTGTTGTTGCTGTTGCTGCTGTTGTTGCTGTTGCTGCTGCTGCTGTTGCTGTTGTTGTTGTTGCTGTTGCTGCTGTTGTTGTTGCTGTAGCTGTTGTTGTTGTGTGGTGCTGGTGTTGCTGTTGTTGTTGTTGTTGCTGTGTGGTAGTGTTGTTGTGTGGTTGTGTTGTTGCTGTTATTGTTGTTGTGTGGTGTTGTTGCTGCTGTTGTTGCTGTTGCTGTTGTTATTGTTGCTGTTGTTGTTATTGTTGCTGTTGTTGTTATTGTTGCTGTTGTTGTTGCTGTTGTTGTTGTTGTTGTTGTGTGGTGGTGATGGTGGTGTGTGTTTCCCTCTTTTGATTTGCTGGTCTTGTTATTTATTCATTGGCTTATTTGTTTGCTGTGTTTTCCTGGGTGTGTTTAATGCCTTTAGATCAGTCTTCCTTCCATTGCCTTCCGTAGGGCTGCATTTGTAGATAAATATCACTTAAATTTGGATCTATCATAGACTGTCTTATCTTCTCCATCTCTTCTGGTGGAAAGGTTTGCTGGGTAGTTTTCTGGTGTGGCATCTGCGTTCTCTCAGAGTCTGTCGCACATCTGTTCAGACCCATCTGACTTTAGAGTCTCCATCGAGAAGTCAGATGTTATTCTTATAACATCTAGTATTCCCTTCCAGCTTTTGTTCTTTCTTTCCCTGTACATTTAGTGTTCTGATCATTATGTGCTGAGAGGACTTTATTTTCTGGTCCACTCTATTTGGTGTTCTGTTTGGTTTTTGTACCTTGCTAAGTATCTCCTTTAAGTTAGGGAAATTTTCTTCTGTGATTTTGTTTAAAAAAACATTTCTGTGCCTTTAACCTGGGTTTCTTCTCTTTATTCCAAATATTTTTCGGTTTGGTCTTTTTATAATGTTCCAAATTTTCTAGATGTTTTATGCCTGGAAAATATATATGTATATATATATTTCTTTGCCAGAGATATCCATTTTTTCTGTCATGTCTTCAATGCCTGATATTCTCTCTTCCTCTCTCTTCCATCCCTAGTATTCTGTTGGTGAGTCTTGCCTCCAATTGAGTTCCTAAGTTTTTTACTCTCAGATTTCCCTCAGTTTGTGTTTTCTTTATTGATTCTATTTCTATTGTGAGGTCTTGAACTGTTTTACTCATTTCCTTCCACTGTTTGTGTTTTCATAGGTTTCTTTAAGAGGAGAAGCTACACCAGGTAGCCTGCTACAGGCTTAAGGATGAGCCTGGGGGGTTGGATTTGGAGGGGAGGGAAGAGAGTGAAGATCTGAAGCTTGTCTACCTGCTTCACTGGAAGGCCTGTTTGCCTCTCTGGCAGGCTTGACTCGAAGGTTCCCGGAGCATGAGCTGGGACAATAGGGTAGATGGGGAGTATGATTAGAGGAGAAGATCTGCTGTGGCCTGCTACAGCAGGGACAGGGATTTAGAGGAGAGGAGAGAGGTAAAGATTTGCAGTTAGGAGCTCCAACCAAGGTCCTCAAACTTTGTAATGCAAGCACTTTACCAACTGAGTTACCTCCGCAGCCTCGGAAGCCAATTATGTAAAACTGAAAATCCATTGAGGGGCCAAAGAAGCCATTGTAATTAGTGCAGCTTTATGAGGCGCAATGTAAACTAACCCAGATTGCTTGCTGTGAATTGGAGGGACCGGAACTAAACAGGCTTTGGCTTTCTATCTGGTTCTTCTAATTAAAGGCTGATGATGCTCCCATCCCCAACCCCAGAGTGTCCCTAAACTCTATTAAGCTCCCAGTTGGATCCCTTATACCAAAAGACCAAAGTACAAACTTTTAAAAATTTTATATGACACTGAGGCTTTCATAAAGAATTGGAAATTGGAAGAAAGGGTTAAACACATTTTAAAACTGGGTTTGGGGAAGAGCAGAAGGTTATGGGTTCCCTTCAAATCATCCAAGCATTCTTGTCTTTAGGGATGAGGACACTGATCTCCCAAAGGCTCATGCCGTCTCAAGATCCGCTGCAGAGGAAGTTTGGGGAATTCTCCCTACAGCAGTCTTTTCTTCAATTCTTTCAGCTTACAATATGCCCAAGGGTCACCGATATATACTATTTGGTGCAGCAATTCCTGAATGCTGTCATAAACATGCCAGAAAGAACACTGTAGTGGCTGTTCCCGGTTGTCAACTTGACTACAACTGGAATGAACTGCAATCCAGAAATGGAGGGCACACCTGTGATCCAGATCTTGAGACTGGAAGACACAGGCTTCTGACCTGGATCTTAACATGGAGATTTTGAGGCAAAGTGGCCATGAAGAACTTAGGCCCAACCAATGTAGTTCAAGACTTTAAACGCAGGAGACTGAGGCAAGAGTTCAAGGCCAGCCTGGGACAAAGCAAGTTCTAAATCCAGGTGAGGTGGCACACACCTTTAATCTGGGCCATACCTTCTGTTGGAGACCTACAAAAGGACATTGGAAGAAGGAAGACTTACTTACCATCGCATCTTTTGGAGCCTACTTCTTCAGGATTCCAGTGTATACAGAAGACCAACTGAGACACCCAGCCTCGTGGGACTGAGCAGTTTCCAGACTCTCGGACTTCACATTCACAGCTGCCCATTGTTGAGTTAGTTGGACTACAAGCTGTAAGTCATTACAATAAATTCCCTTACTGTATAGAGACATTCCATAAGTTCTGTGACTCCAGAGAACCCTAACTGTGGGTCTGCATTCTGCCCCACCACTGGGGTGTGGAAGTGCCTTTGGGGAGGTAAAATGCAGAGTGCATTTACCCCGCACCACTGCTGTTGGGTGGGTGGGACAGCAGCCTAGGATGTAGGAAGGCCAAAGCTGGGGTTCCCTGACTCCAGGGATTCCAGTCGCTGCTGGAAAACCACACAGAGGAGTTGGGAATGAAGAGTCGGAGGTCCAGATGAAAAGTCCAGATGCCACTGGATGGTGGAGAGTTGGGAACAGAGTTGAGGGCCCTTGGGCTGAGGACAATGACAAGCCCAGGGCCAGGGGAATGGGAACTCCAGCTTAGCTCATTGGTGATTATTGTCTTTAGCTTAGCAGAGGTTGTCTGGGGTTGTCTGGGGTTGTCTGGGGGTGCAGAGGGGCCTTCTATGGATGCTTAGATGGCTTGGCTCAGTAGTCAGAGTCCTTCTCCATGCTCCTCATGGTGGTTCTTGATGAAAGAGACAGTCCTTAGTTCGAAACTGTTTATTAGTTGTTCATTGTGACAAATGGGTGCATTCCACCTTCTCAGTGTGGACCAGAGAGTAAATACAGGGAGGAATGTCTGGGAGGGAAAGCTTATTGGCTAAACCCTCAGGGTCTCTAGATACATCATTAACATGGAGAACTCTTTCTTTTTAATTGGATATTTTTAATTTATATTTTAAATGTTATCCCCTTTCCTGTTCCCGGACATAAACCACCTAGCCTAGAAAGCCTAGAAACCCCTTTCCCTTTCTTCTATGAAAGTGTTCCCCCACCCAACCACCCAGCCCTTCTCGCCTCCACACCCTGACATTCCCCTACATTAGGGGGTCCAGCCTTGGCAGGACCAAGGGCTTCTCCTCCCATTGGTGCCCAACAAGGCCATCCTCTGCTACATATGCAGCTGGAGTCATGGGTCTGTCCATGTGTACTCTTTGTGTGGTGGTTTAGTCCCTGGGAGCTCTGGTTGGTTGGTATTGTTGTGGACCCACGTGGGGAGTGGGGGGGTCACATGTTCTGGGTCAGGAATCCAGTAGGAAGCAGGGAGGCACCTACCATCTCAGGTGGGTACCTGAGTGCTAGGGTCTCAGACCCACTCAACCTTACCAAGTTTCCTAGTATAGTCGACTGTTCCATGCCTGACTATACAAATACTGTAGTGAATTAATGGGTAACTGCTGCTACAGATTGTGAAGAGCTATGTGTCGTGGTCCTGAGGCAGAAGGATCTACAAGCCCGGAGCTACATAGTGAGAACTTGTCTCAAAAGTAAAATGAAACAAATAAACAATACCACCCCTGTAAGGCTTGAAGTGAGTCTTAACTACTGAGAGACCCCCAAGTGAGACATGAGAATGGAGATCAATGCAAACGCAAGACATTTATTTTCTAGCGCATCCGGGTCGACCTTCAATCAGACCCTCGTGGCGAGTGACTGGAAGGCAACCCCAAATGGCTATAACAAGCAGCAGTTTTTATACTTTTTAGGGGTACAGGTTACATCAGCAAGGTTACAGTTTAAACTTATTGGCTAAGCATATTGACCTTTGATCTATTGGCTAGCAAGCATATGACATGCATTCGAACTCTATCTGGGACCAGAGGGTCAGGAAACTATCAGTACACTCTGCAGTTTTTCAAGAGTGTCCCTGCTCCTCCCTGGAACTGTGGGTGGAGAATGGAACTTGGCCTAGCCTTGACATGAGGCGGGAAACTGGTATTTGACCTAATCTTGACCTGAGGCGGTGGGTGTAAAGCTGGTGAAAGCCTTTAGGATTCTTCACATGAACCCCACAACCTACCTACTTTCTACCAGGCCAAGCCTCTTAATACGTCTTACATTTCAGTAAGAACTAGGGTCCTTCACCCCCACTCCCCACCCCCAACCCCCAAAACCAACCTGCATAAACTGGCAGTATGATTGATCCATGGTATGATTAAAGTGAAAGTTTTAATTGGTGTGTGTGTGTGTGTGTGTGTGTGTGTGTGTGTGTGTGTGTGTGCGTGGGAGGGAGAGAGAGAGAGAGAGAGAGAGAGAGAGAGAGAGAGAGAGAGAGAGCGAGAGAGAGAGAGAGAGACCTAGAAGGGTTCAGAGCAGAGAAAGGAGTGGAATGAACATGGTCACAGGCAGGGCCATTTACAGACAAGGGAGAACAGCAGGAGACAGAGAGTGAGACTACATGATGAGAGCACACAAGAGAGAAAATACAGCAGCAACAGCAGCAGGGTCTAAGGAGACAGCAGCTGAGGGAAGGGAAGCCTGTGAGCTGGAGGGAATTTAGGGTAGGGGAGAAGGTGAGGAGGGCTAGGATGGACTTTGAAATGTATAGCAGGTATTTACAGAGGGAGCATGAAGGCCAGCATGGACTTTGATGTGCTAATAGGTACCACTGGCAGCCATGTGGTCCCTTCTGTCAGAAGTATAGGAAATAACTCTTGGATGGAGGGTGTCTTAGGGTTTCATTGCTGTGAAGAGGCATCATGACCATGACGACTCTTATAAAGAGAAACATTTAATTTGGGGCTGGCTTACAGTTTCTGAGGTTCGGTCCATTATCATCATGGCGGGAAGGCTGGCAGCCTGTAAGCAGATATGGCGCTGAAGGAGCTGAGATTCTATGTCTTGAGACTGCACCATATCGGTGTAACTTGAGCATACGAGACCTCAGAGCCTCCTAACACAGTGAGGTAATTCCTCCATCGAGGCCACACCTAATAGTGCCAATCCCTGTGGGCTAAGCATTCAAGGGCATGAGTCTATAGGGCCAAACCTATTCAAACCGCCACAGAGGGGAACCAGTTTCACAAGTTTATGAGGAAGGCTGCCTTTTAGCTAACTGCAGGAAATCCTCCTACAGTCCAGGCTGAGCTCTTGTCTGGATGTTTGCACTGCCTTTTGGAATTTGGGGTACTGGCGTTTCCTTTGGACCCAACACAATCCACAAACAAAAGTAAGTAAATAATTTTGGAATGACTACTTTATGGAGATCTATGAAAATGCAATATCTGTCTGTGTGAGGAATTTTCCCCCAAGAGACAGCATGTTGTCGTAAATAAATAAAAATAAAGTAAAAGTAAAAATGTATAAACGAAAACCGGGGGTGGAATGTTTTCCCTCAGGGTGTTTTTCCCTGCTAGGGTTCCACACCTCGCTTCCCCAGATATCTTCTGGATATCTTGGCAGAAACACAACCCAGCCACACACTTTCTTATACTGAGACTCTTACACAAAAGAGCATACAACTGGTGTTTTTACCCTGCTAGGGTTCCACACCTCAGTTCCCCAGATATCTGCTGGATATCTTGGCATAAACTCAGCCCAGCCACACTTACTTAAATTGAGACTCTTTCTTAAAAAAAACACACTCATTTAGCATTAAAGCAATCCAGCGTCTAGATTTGGCAGATCCACATTACACTGTCCTAATCCCAGTTCCCAAATTACTCATCCTGCACCTTTTATTTACCAAGTCTCCAGCTTCTTCTCCCCTGGTACCTCTAACTCCTCTCAGTTCCCCATCGTCTCTCCAACTCCCCTCTTCTTCCTCCTGGCTTCCTCTCTAACCCTCCTCCTCAACTGTCAATCCTCACCCCCCCCTCCTCAGGTTCCACTGCTCAACTGTCTCCAACTGTCAACTGTCAACCTAACCTCTGAATCTAATCCCCTCTCACTCCCAACTCCTACCTCTGCCCCAAATCTCGCTCTTGCCTTTATTTAACAAATTCAGAGAAAACCCCAAGGCAAACCACAACATTTCCCCCTTTTGTCCAGTTAAAAACTTTTTCCTATACATAGGTGAACTAAGCATCATTATTACCATTCTGCAATTTATAAAACCAACAATATGCTGATCACCCAGTCCACCAATTCTGTTCACTAACCATGTCATCCACACTACATCTTGGCAAGGCAAACCACAACATTTCCCCTTTTGTCCAGTTAAAAAACTTTTTCCTATACATAGGTAAACTAAGCATCATTATTACCATTCTGCAATTTAAAAAACCAACAATACGCTGATCACCCAGTCCATCAATTTTGTTCATTAACCATGTCATCTATACTAAAACTATACTTGACTATATCCTGGTTCTAGATCCTATGCCACCCTAAAACTACTCTAACAGATTTATCATCTTTCTCAATACTAAACCATTCGGGTTGTCTATGAGACTACTAGTCTCCAACCACATCAGAAATCCAAGAATGATTAATATTACCTGAAAACATAGGAAGCACAAAACATGGCTTCCAAGCTTAGCCAATTTTATAAAGACTGCTGATCACCTGGACAGTCCCCTTATTCCTTAATATGCTGGAGCATCAGTCTTCAGCCTTCTGGCCCAGGATCATCTGACAGACCTTATCAATGCAGATTTTGAAGGGCTGATCACCCTGCCTCGGCAGAGATTATCAGTCGACTATTCTGCATAATTTGTCCCTTTCTGGACAGTGTCTTGTCTGTAGATGAATTGAAGCAATTTGCTCAGTGGCTGTTACTACCGATTTGAGCAACTCCATTGATGCTCAAGTTCTTCTTCGAGTCTAAGGGGCCCTGTCAGGGGCAGACAAGTCTCTAGTAAAATGATCTAGATGAAGAAATGTCCATAAACAGGTTATTCTTTGGACTTCTGATGCCTTGAAGATTTCCTATCTACATAGGCGTTTCTGAACTGTTAAGCATAGAGTACCGTTGGCCCTCTCTAATCGAAGTGTTTACAAAACCCATCTAAACTGACTTAGAACCATAACCTTGCCATCTGACCCCTTAGCTGGTACTGGTTAATCAACTAAAAATAATGTATAACAGCAGTTATAGGACCGGTCTAAGACTTGTATTCTTAGATGCATAGTGAGGCACAATGCCCATGTTAAAGTAGCAATATTAATCTCAATTATAAATCAACAAGAAAAGTATACCATTGAAAACCTCGCATTTGTGTAAAAATGCATTCTATACCAATGAAAAGATTACAGCTTCAACTTTGTATCAATTACAAACATTTCTATCAATGTAAAATATAGCGGTAAATTTTTGTTTTAAGAGTAAGTTGCCAATCTATCTGTTTGTCTATTTCTCTAATTTCTATGTATTACTATATCTAAGAAGGAACAAAAAGGAAAGGAAAAGTAGCAATCCCTGAGTTTACATTCTCTAGTTTCTGCCCAAAGCTACATTTGTATTGTATCCCTTAAAAGAAAACTTTATCCACAGTTCTTAAATAAAACAGAACCATCCACCCCAACATAAGGAAATGGACGACGATCTTCCTTGTCTGCTTCTAGCTGGATTAGGTAAGAATTCCTTCTGGGGCCCAAGGGTATTAGGAAAAGTTGGCTTTGTCAAGTAGAGCTAGCCAGGATTTGCCTGCCAGTCATTCTGTGCTGAGAAAGTTCACTTTAGCTGACATCTTGACTAAGGACAGTCTGAAGGGCTGGATAAATAAGATGTCCATTCTGGGAAAGTTCTGAAAGCAGGCCTTTAAATCAAGCATCTTCAGTGTAATTAGGGGAGAATCAAACACGAAGTTGGACTGGAAAGTCCGGAATCTCAGCATCCCAGAGTGTGTATCATTTCAGAGCTATCTTCTCTTCCTTCATCCCAGCACACAAAACTTTACAAGCATTATATAGTTCTATAAGCATTTCAAATGGGATAAGCAGGGTGCACAGTTTAGTAAATAAAAGATCAAAAAAAAATGACTACCTTTTTTCAGGTTGGGTTAATCATATAATCAAACCGTAACATAATTTTGTAATACATACGTATTACAAGTTATGAGGAATTTCAAAAAATATCACTGGCTGTTTATAGACATTTCAGTCTCAGCTAGTTCATACACGGAGACCTAAACAACCTCATATATACATCACCTATTTGTTGATCGTCTTAGTCTCCTTTTTCTTCTGTGTTGCCAAGGACTCCAGGAGGTCTCCCCTGTCATTTCTGATTTTTATCAGCTTGGAAGGAACCCACAGCTTTTCTTCTCTGTAGAAACATAGGCATAACCCCTTCCCAGCGAACACATTTCCCATTTTCCATTCTGACGTCAGAATATCCTTAATATAAACAGGCTGGTTTAGTTCAGTAGTCTTTTCCACAATCCAATGTCTTTCAGCAGCTGTGCTGTTTTGTTCATCAGCATTTAAAAAATTTAAGGTTAATAAAGCACTGTATCCTATCTCTGGGAGTTTTTGTTGACCCTTTTGCCTGTTAAGCATCTCCTTTAGACTTGATTAGATCTCTCCACAATCGCTTGTCCTGTAGGATTGTGTGGTATACCTGTAACATGTTTTATATTATAATAGCCAAAAGAAGCGCTTAATCTTGTTAGAGATATATGCTGACCATTGTCCGTTTTAATTTGTATGGGTATTCCCATTATAGCCATAACTTTAACAAATGTGTAATTACAGAATCGGCCCTTTTCTGACGTTAAGGCAGTTGCCCATTGAAATCCTGAATATGTATCTATAGTATGATGTATGTATTTCATTACCAAACTCTGTAAAATGGAGAACATCCATTTGCCAAATTTCATTTTTTGGTACCCTTTAGGGTTAGTTCCTGTAGGCAATGGAGTTTGATTATATAACGAGCAAGTAGGACATTGCCTCAATCTTTGGCTTGTTGCCAAGTGATAGAAAATTCTTTTCTTTAAGCCTTTGCTGTTAACATGGTGTTTTTTATGAAATTCTGAAGCATCTAGTACAACTTCCTATCAGTAGCTGGTCAATTTCATTATTACCTTGTGTCAGAGGGCCTGGCAGACCTGTATGGGATCTTATGTGTGTTATATATAGTGGGTAACTCTATTTCTGATTTTTTTTTGTTGTAGCTGAATAAATAGTGATGTCAATTCGGAATCATCCTGAATAAGTTCAGCAGTCTCTATGTGCAAAACAACCCTTTCTGCATATTGAGAGTCAGTTACTATATTTAGAGGCTCTCGAAAATCTGATAACACCATGAGTATTGCATACAGTTCAGATTTTTGAACTGACTTATAGGTACTCTCAGTCACCTTGTTTACATTTTCCGATTTATATCCTGCCTTCCCTGACTTACTGGCATCAGTGTAAAATGTAGGGGCTCCAGATATTGGAGTTCCCTTTACTATACGAGGGAGGATCCAGTTAGTTCGTTTTATGAACTGAAGTCTTTTGCTTTTAGGGTATTTGTTGTTAATGTCTCCTAAGAAGTTACTGCATGCTCTTTGCCAATGTTCATTTTGTACCCACAAAGAGTTAATTTCTGCATTAGTAAAAGGTACCACAATTTCAGCCGGATCCATTCCAACTAATTGTCGAAGTCTCAATTTTCCTTTAAGTATCAATTCAGAGACCTTCTCAATGTAGGTTTTCAGTTTCTTACTCTGTTTATGTGCTAAAAATATCCATTCTAAGATATACTCTTCCATTTGCATGAGAATTCCTGTAGGGGAATGGAGTAGAGGGCAAGATGACTAATATGCAGGCTATCTTTGGATCAATACGATCCAGATGTTAGGCCCTGCAGTTTCCTTTCTACCAAAGCTAGCTCTTTTCTCAGCCTCAGCTGATAGTTTTTGGGCTGTTTAATTCTTTTATCGCCTTTGTAGTGTTTGAAATAAATTGCTCAACTCTTGAGTGGTCAAGCCAATCACAGGCCTCAACCAGTTAATGTCTCCAAGTAGTTTCTGAAAAATCATTAGTGTCCTTAATTTGCTTCTTTTGATTTGCACTTTTTGTGGCCTAATTCTTTGTGGGCACTTATTTTATACCCTAGATAATTAATAGAATCCCTCTTTGTATTTTCTCAGGGGCGATTAAGTAATCCCCAGCATGGTAATGTTTTTTTACTTCATCAAACATTCTTTCCAGGATATTTATATCTGAATCAGACAATAAAATGTCATCCATGTAATGATAAATAATAGATTGGGGAAATTTTTTGCGAATTATATCTAATGGCTGCTGTACAGAATATTGACACAAGGTTGGGCTATTTCACATTCCTTGTGGAAGGACTTTCCATTGATATCTTTTATGGGGCACCTCTATTAAGGGTAGGCACCTTAAAAGGCAAACCTTTCCTTATCGCCTTCATGTAGAGGAATAGTGAAAAGCAATCTTTTAAGTCAATCACTATAATAGGCCCCCCCTAGGCAACAAAGAAGGCAGTGGGATCCCAGGCTGCATGGAACCCATCGGCTGAATAATCTTATTAATTGCTCTGAGATCTGTCAATACCCTCCATTTGCCAGACTGTTTTTTAATGACAAATACTGGAGAATTCAAGGGCTGGTGGACTCCTATATGCTGAGCCTCCAGCTGCTCCTGGACTAGCTGCTCTAATGCCTGTAGTTTTTCTTTTGTCATGGACCACTGATCAATCCAGATGGGTTGGTCAGTCAGCCACCTTAGTGGCAAGGCTGTTGTTGTTTTCAACAGCAGTGGCTCCCTTGGGGTAGCACTAAATTGTCAGCCTCCTGCTGTATCTTTGCTTATGGACAGCTTGGACAGTCTCTAACTGTCCTTGATAACATTCCCTGACTAATTTAAAGTTTTTATTAGGAGTCTGATGAATTTTAGGGCCAGAACCTGAAACTGAGGGGATATTAATTTGAGTTTTCCACTGCTGTAGTAGATCTCTTCCCCATAAATTAATGGCTATATCAGCCATTTATGGCCTTAATTTTCCTACCTGACCTTCTGGTCCCATACATTTAAGCCAATTTGATGCTTTGTTTTATTTGGGATAAAGTGCCAACACCTTGAAACTGCATATCCACTCCTTGAAGTGGCCAACTAATGGGCCAAGATTTTGAGAGATGATGGTAACATCTGCTCCAGTGTCAACCATTCCTTCAATTTCGATATTATCTACCAGGTATTTTTAGTTTTGGCCTTTGGTCCTCTATAGACGTTAGCCAAAATATT
Source organism: Rattus rattus (assembly GCF_011064425.1). NCBI lineage: Eukaryota > Metazoa > Chordata > Mammalia > Rodentia > Muridae > Rattus > Rattus rattus. The sequence goes on from NC_046156.1 coordinate 29,238,254, forward strand.
CGTTTTGAAGTCTTGTTGTTTAATCGTTTGAGGAGGAGAACTCTCCCTGCCTGGTATTGGGGCTCAAGTAGAGGCCCCCTTGGGAGTTTTTTTGTCAGGATGTGTCCCATCTGTCTGTTGTTGCTGTACACTTCCTAGTCAAATGTCCATATTGCCACATCTTTGACACATTCTAGGGGAGGCACAGTCCCCTTTTTGTATCACTTTGGTTTTTATTACAGTAATATCTGAGATGGCCCTGCTCACCACAATTAAAACATTTGAAATCTTGGGTCATCTCTAGCTGTCCAGTGGCAGCTTCTCCTATCAAAGTAGTATCAGGAGAACAAGATCCAACATCAGCTGTATATCTAATCCACTCATCTATTGGTGCGGACCTTGCCTTTAGTGGTCTAATTACTTCCCTGCATTTGGTATTTGCATTTTCAAAGGCTAAAGACTCAATTATCGCCTTTCTTTCCGCTGAATCTGATACACTCCTTTCCACAGCTGAGGTAAGCCTTTTGTAAAAAAGTCAGGAAGGTTTCTTTAGGACCTTGTATGACTTGAGTGAATGTTTCAAGTCTTTTCCCTGATTCTGCGACTTTGTCCCAGGCCTTTAAGGCTGACAATCGACACCATGACAGAGTTTCTTCGTCATATATAGCCTGCACCTCTACTTCAGCAAAGCGGCCTTCACCAAGCAGTTGATCTGTGGAAATCTCTCTGCCCCTAGCTCTATTTTGTCTTGCTATCTCCCTCACTTCTTCTCTCCACCATGAAATCCATTGCAAATTTTCAGCAGGCTCTAGAATTGCTCTTACCATATCTTTCCAGTCTTGGGGGATTACTCTATTTTTAATAGCCCAAGAAATTAAGATTTGTTTTACAAATGGCTAATGCATTCAAAATTAGTTACACTTTCCTTAAATTTCCTTAATTCTAATACATCCATGGGTTGCCATTCAAATTCTTCATAACCCTGTGGATGATCATCGTTTGAGGCCTTTTTGTTGCACACTAACTGGATAGACTAAAGTTTGTTTCCTAAAACCTTAGGTTGGCTTTCCTTAATTTTATCTTCTGTTTCTACCTGAGCTTTTTTTTCTTTAGTTGTAATTTTAAATTCCTCTCTTAAAGTCTGTATCCGTGCTTCATATTTTTCTTTCTGTCTTTCCCCCTGTTCTTTGAGTTCCTGAATTCTCTGTTCAAGGTTTTGCTTCCACACTTTGAATTTTTTCTTTTATATTGTACTTCTAATAATTTGTTATCCATTATCTTTTTGATTGATTAATTTTAAAAGTTATTCTCTAAGTCTTGCTTCCAAACCTCATTACTTTCTCTCTGCTGTTCAGTATGATCTGTGAGCTGTTGTATGTTCTGTTCTAACATCCTTTCTAGTTTCTGTCTATCACTTTCATTTTCATCTTTCTGTCTCTTATTCTGATCTATAATTTTCTGTGTCTTCAATTTAGTGTTCCTTCTAGGCTACATTGCCAAGATTTAATTTTCTCTTTCTGTTGTTCATGTTGTTCCATAATTACCTGTATCTTCTGTTCTAAGGCTAGAAATTTGCTATTTAGGGCTGTGTGCTGTTGTATGTTCTGTTCTAACATCCTTTCTAGTTTCTGTCTATCACTTTCATTTTCATCTTTCTGTCTCTTATTCTGATCTATAATTTTCTGTGTCTTCAATTCTAGTGTTCCTTCTAGGCTATATTGCCAAGATTTAATTTTCTCTTTCTGTCGTTCATGTTGTTCCATAATTACCTGTATCTTCTGTTCTAAATCTAGAAATTTGTTATTTAGGTCCCTGCTTTTTGAGAAGATATAGTAAATCAGAAGAATGAATATTGCAATACTGGTAAATGATAAAGTGTCTTTTTCCTCAAAATTCTCAACTGTCAGACCATTCAAAAATATCATTCCATAAGGCCCAAAAGATATTCATTATGTTTCTCATCTTTAAGTATCATAAAGTTATATATCTCTCTTACATCAAAGTAGTATCTGATCTGAAGCCCCTTGTACCTTTTTTTCTCCCTCTGCTTCAGAATACGTGCAGTCCTCTCGATTCTTCAGTAGACCCTCCAGACCCAGTCAATTTCCCAATCCACTAGTACTCCTGCCTATTCTGGGGTTGAGAGGGAAGTAAACTTTTTATCTCAGGTTAGTTGAGTTCTAATGGTTTAGTTGGGCGCCATATGTTGTCGTAAATAAATAAAATAAAGTAAAAGTAAAAATGTATAAACGAAAACCGGGGTGGAATGTTTTCCTCAGGGTGTTTTTTCCTGCTAGGTTCCACACCTCGCTTCCCCAGATATCTTCTGGATATCTTGGCAGAAACACAACCCAGCCACACACTTTCTTATACTGAGACTCTTACACAAAAGAGCATACAACTGGTGTTTTTACCCTGCTAGGGTTCCACACCTCAGTGCCCCAGATATCTGCTGGATATCTTGGCATAAACTCAGCCCAGCCACACTTACTTAAATTGAGACTCTTTCTTAAAAAAAAACACACTCATTTAGCATTAAAGCAATCCAGCGTCTAGATTTGGCAGATCCACATTACACTGTCCTAATCCCAGTTCCCAAATTACTCATCCCTGCACCTTTTATTTACCAAGTCTCCAGCTTCTTCTCCCCCCTGGTACCTCTAACTCCTCTCAGTTCCCCATCGTCTCTCCAACTCCCTCTCTTCTTCCTCCTGGCTTCCTCCTCTAACCCCTCCTCCCTCAACTCCTACCTCTGCCCAAATCTCACGCTCTTGCCTTTATTTAACAAATTCAGAGAAAACCCCAAGGCAAACCACAACATTTCCCCCTTTTTGTCCAGTTAAAAAACTTTTTCCTATACATAGGTGAACTAAGCATCATTATTACCATTCTGCAATTTATAAAACCAACAATATGCTGATCACCCAGTCCACCAACTCTGTTCACCAACCATGTTATCCACACCACATCTTGGCAAGGCAAACCACAACAACAGCATATCCATACACCTGATTAAAATAAGCTAACATCAAGAACACATTCCAGAGGCAGCAAGCCAATTGCCTATTATTCCCTTGCTGGCATGGTGTCATCCTTAATGCAAATTCAAAGGACTCCTGGCAAGGGCTGGAGCTTGAACTGTGACCTCCTTGATGAAGTGAGGGTGTGATCTTTTGCTCAGGAAGATTGTCTTTGAAGAAGCTGAACAATGATATATATATATATATATATATATATATGTGTGTGTATATATATATATATATATATATATATGGAGAGGGGGGGGGCAGGGAGGCAGGGAGGGAGAAATCTCAGAACTCCAAAGTGTGACTCCAGACACTAAAAGTTTATTTTTAATGGTTCAATAGGGCATCCGTCATTAATTCACGGCAACTATTTAAGGAAGGCTTTGTGCTCTAGAACTACGAAGCTTTAAGGTTTGCATAACCTTCCAGTAAATAGGATTCCACCGCTCCGGAAATGTCATCTTACTAGATCTCATTCTGAATCCAAACGTTTCTGAGCAGTTGCACACCCACTACTGTGTGACCGTGACCTACTTGGGACCAAGATGTCCAAATGACTTGGATAATGCAGTCCTTGCCTGCTAGTCAGCATGCTGAATGGACCAGGGAGATTGCTTCAAAGATTACACTAGTCAAAGCAAGTTGACCTGTCTTCTGAAAGCCACAGCTTCCTAAACACCAATGGGCGGAGCCAACCCTTGGCGGGTGGGGGAAAATGTAAAGTTTGTCTTCAAGCTCTCCTTGTATTAGGTATTCGTCTTTCTCCTAGTGTTTAAAGACACTGGTTAAAGTTTTGACTCTATTACCATTGTTAGTGAGAATTTGTCATAAAGAAATGTTTTCTCTTTGCTTGGGAATTACACATTTCCAATAAACATTTGGCTTGATTGCGCTGTTAATTTGGAATTAAGTTGGGGGGAGCGTACACGAATAAATAACAAATCCAAAACCAGGCTTCCTCTTCGAGGAAGGGTACGTGGATGAGCTGGGACTGGCGTGACCCAGGACTTGGGACCTCAGCCCGCAGCTTTTCACCGTTCTGCAGCCCTGCAGGGCGCAGGCTCCATCCGGGTAGCGGCGGCCACAGTAGCCCGCGCCTTCCCCTTCGGCGGCGCCGCAGCCAGGCCTGTACGGGGAGGTGGTCGCCAGCTCCGGCCTGCAGGGGGCGCTGGCGCCGGAGGGCTGGGCCGGGGTCCGCGCGCTTGCGGTGGCGTGGCCCAGCGTGGGTGCCCGGGCCGCGGTCCTTAGTGAGAGTGACTCGGCCTGTGACGCGGGCGCGTTCCTTCCTCTTCCTCTTCCTCCGCGGCCCCGCCTTCCTTCCCTCCGCCCATCTCCCGCCGCGGAGGAGCCGCCGCCGCCGACAGCCGCGCCGTCATGTCGGCCCCCGCCGGGTCCCCTCACCCGGCCGCCGGCGCCCGGATGCCGCCCAAGCTCGGCGGAGCAGTCTCTGGCCTGGCGCCGCCGCAGCAGAACGGTGAGGCGAGAGGCCGGGGTGCGGCGCGGGGCCCAGGCAGGCCGGAGGGTGAGGGGTGAGGGCGGGCGGGCGGGCGGCCTGCGCCGTGGCTCGGGGCGGGCAGGGCCGGGCCCGGGAGGCCGCGGTGGGGCCCCGAGGCCGCGGTGAAACATGGAGGCCGCGGTGCGGCGAGGGGAGCGGCCGAGAGGACGGCCGGGCGGGGCTGTCGGCGGTCTGCCATCCAGGCCTGCCATTCCGCGTGGACGGAGGCCGTGGCGTAGGGGTCGGCGGCCCGCAGGACCGTCAGCTCCGACCTAGGCGCCGGCTGGTTGCCCCGGGCGACCCTTTCGCCGCCCAGAGCTCACAGGACGCCGGGGCCGCGGAGTGCGTGGTCTGTGGAGGGCATGGAGCAGCCTTGGTACTTGGTGGATCGCATCCTTCCGGCCCCAGGAACGTAGCTTTGATTTTTTTTTTTTTTTAAAGGCCCAGCGAGCACGCTGCCTGGAAGGGAACTTAGTTTGCACTTAAGTTTGTAGGGAGAAGGATGTAAATATGCCGCAGAAGTGTAACTGTAACCCCGACCCACTTCGGCCTCGGGATCTGTTGTGGTTTGCCGCCGCGGTTGCTGCTCAAGCCTTTGGAGTTTGCTTGTAGTAGTGTTCGTGGGGTAGCAGGTGTCAAAGGGATCGAGGCGAACACCTTTAGATCCCCTCATCTCCAGCTTCACTTTAAAATCTAGAAAAACGTGCCAGAGTTGCTTGGCCCTGCTTTGAGGCAAGGCCTGCGCGTAGAGAAACATGAATGTGGCTTTCCTACTGAGGTTATAGGCTTCGAGCTTGCAGGAGTTATTTCCTAACATGCCTAGCCCCTGCCCTAGAGATCTGGAATGTTCCTAAATAGTACTGGGGGAGGGGCCCTCTTTAGAGACTTGAGTGTGTGTCTGATGACCCTCCCACAAGTAATCAAAGCTAAGAAAATCCCTCTGTCCTGTGTCAAAAAACAAAACTCATCAAATCATTGACCTAGTTTACACAGTGTGCTAATCAGAATTTACAACCAAAGTTTGGAAAATTGATAATAATGCTTTTCAAACAGGAAACACCCCAAGAATCAGGTGGAATTTTTATTCACAACTATAAAAAAAATATGGTTTAGTCTTAAGATCCCGAGGTCTGCCTTACTTGTATTTCATGTTTCTTATAGTCATTGTTTAGTATAAACTTTTGAATGTGAACAGTGTCATTGATGGTATCAGACTTGTCCAAGTGAAAACGTGATTTGTGAGCAACTTTGTCAATTTTGTGTGCATGTGTTTGAGTGAGTGAGCCCCTGCTTGCACAGGGAGATCAGAGGACAACTTCTGGGACTCGGTTCTTTCTACCAGGCGGGTTTTGAGAATCCAACCTTGGTAGGGTTCTTGTAAATGCTAGCTAGGCTTTGTTTTTTAGCACATCTTTGTATGGGGAGCAATCAGAACATCATAATTTAGAGATAGGTCCCAGGTTAGAACATTATAAATCCATGTTTAGCAGTTTCAAGAATGGTGTCCTTGATTTTAAAGTGGCATTTTTATTTTTGAGATGACCCAGAAGTGCCAGGATATTTACTCAGCCACTTGGATGTAGGAGTAAGTCCATGTCTTGATGCCCAGTGGAAAGGATGCTCGGTTTCTCTTTATACTTACTCTTCATAATAAAGTCTTAATCGTCATTTAGCATCTGTTGCTTGGCTACCAGATCGGTATTCAAAGTTAGAGTAGTAGATGAAACAGAATCTCTTCTCCTGAATTGTGTTTTAGCAACATTCAAATTGGTTCTGGCTGGCCGTGAGTGATTTGGTAGGTAGTTGGGGGAGGAGGGGGAAGGGCTGTCTCTAGGAAGAGGTTACATGATGAACAATCCTGGAAGTATGCACTTAGAAAGTGCATGCCCTGTGTAGAAACTGGAAGTGGAGAAGAGCAAAAGGAACTGGGTGGAAGGGAGAGGCTAGGAGGAAGTTGGATCGAGTCACAGAAGAGGCCAGGTTGCTGGAAGGTCTTGGAATGTCATGCCAAGGCATTTGGAAATAAAGAACTAGAGTCCGTTTGGTTTGGTTTGTGGAAGGGATTAATGCGCATAGAAAGGGTCAGATCTGATTGTTTCTCAGCCTTAGAGAAATCATGAAGATTAAGCAATAATTTCAGTTTTTGTTATGCACAGAAACCACTTTTTACTATATCTCTGGGATCCCAGCCATGGTAAAAATACAAAACAGATCTGAAGTATGAAAAAAATATCATGGGAAACAAGCCAGTGACAAGAGAAACATCATAACAGACTGAATGAGGTCACTTCCTTCATAACCTTGGTAGACTGTGAACAGTATCTGGTCCAGTCACATGGAGCTAAGACTCTTGGGAGTTTGAGAGCAGTAGGAGGTCTTAGTTACTCGTAATGCCCACCTAATTTATACTAGTGTAATTAAGTCACAAGACAGGCCCGTGGGTCCAGGATGGGACTGATGAGCTGGGGATTTGACCTCTCAGTCCTCACTGTGTAACTTCTGGATAGACATTCTGGTTTGACCAGCACGCTTTTGGAGGCGCCACTTCCCCTGAGACCCTGCTTGTGTGCACCCCATTGAGGTGTGGTTATTTATTAAATTTTATCTCTTTATTAGCGATGGAATTGCGGTACAGCCCTTTGAAATGTCGTCTTTGCCTGTTTCTGCTTGAGCACCGTCTCATGTAACCGAGGATGACTCTCGGTGATCCTGCTCTTTTGCCCCAGCCTCCCAACTACTTGCTGATCCTCTTGCTTCCAACTTCAGATTATGGGCATGGCCACACTTCCCCATAGTATCTTACAGTGATCCAGAAAAGATATTTCCAAGGGGCAGGCAGTAGGAACTTACCTTATCATCACGGAAAGGGAAGTTGTGACAGCTTGCCACCTGCGATTGGCCTCTCAAGTGGGACAGTGTTGTGGGATCTGACTCAGTTCAGGTAGGAATCTTCAGAATTGAGTTTAGATGCTGTCCACTGGAGATTGCTTGGGAAGGGAAGAAGCCCACACAGCTCTCCCTTAAGTCTTCCCGAGCAGTTCTTTTCTTTTATATGAAACAGCAAGTGGGAGCTGGAGAGGGGGCTCAGCAGCTGAGCACTGACTGCTTCTCCACAGGACCAGGGTTCTATTCCTGTGCTCACATGGTGGCTCACAACTGTTTGTAATTTAAGTTCCAGGGTTTCCAATGCCCTCTTCTGGCCTCTGGGGTAGGTACCAGACTTGCATGGGATGCACACATATGATGCACAGACATGTGTAGACAAAACACCCTTCACATAAGTAATTTTAAAAAAAGGAAAGAAACAGCAAGTGTTTTAAAGACAGATTTGACTCTCCATTGACACTAAGGGTGAGATGGAGGTCTCCTTAGCTCTGGAGCATAGTGTGGATATCACCTTGTTTAGTTCTATGCTTTTGCAGGCGAAACCAAGATCCAGAAAGGTGGGCACATGTGGCATTTTCCACCAATGCCAGAGGAAGGTTAATGAGAGAGGCTGTTTGCCTCATTTACTGCTGTGTTCTTAGTGCTGCAAAAAGTACTGGGCAAGTTATGGAGTTCACTAAAGGTTTATCGAATGAGGCCGATTAGTCCTAATTCTGAGTTCAGTGCTCTTTGAACAGACTCTAATAAGGTACCATGCTGGCCTTGAACTCCTGATCTTCCTGGTTTCACTTCCAAATGCTGAGATATGGGCATACAATATCTGACAAACTTATAAAGCTTCGACATCATTGGTAGAAAGGAGGCCGTATTCTTTAAGTACTGGGCTCTCACTACTTGAAGATAGTATGAGGACATTGCATCTGTGAACTCTTTTCTGTGCACCTTGGAACTACCTTTCCCCAGATTTTCATTCTGAGTAACAGATTTAGAATTATTTGCATCTCCATACGAAGTATTAATTAGTTGAATATTTTTCAATTTTAACTGTTTTCCTTCCTTCCTTCCTTCCTTCCTTCCTTCCTTCCTTCCTTCCTTCCTTCCTTCCTTCCTTCCTTCGACAGGGTTTCTCTGTTTAGCCCTGGTTGGCCTGGAACTTGCTCTACAGAACAGGATGGCATTGAACTCACAGAGATCCTCCTGTCTCTGCCTCCCAAGTGCTGGGATTAAAGCTTGAGCCTCTTGTCTAGCTTCACTTGGCTTGAATTGACATTACTTCCAAAGTCATCAGGGGTACTGTGGAGATGGAGCCCGACAGAGTATAACTCCCAAATTATTTCTAGTCAACTCACGTTGTGTGAAAGTGACACAGAAACAACCCCGATTTAACAGTTTACCTCTGCCCAAAAGGATAGCACTGGTTTTAATTTTCAATGATGCAATGATGTTAAACAGAGTGGGAATTACTGACGTTTTTATGGAACGGTAAACAGACCGTTAACTCAGAGATATTTTCTGGTTGTAGCCTCTAGGAAACCTGTAAGCCTTGAGCGTACGCAGAATTCAGAATCCTGCAGGTAGTCTTTCTAATCAGTGCAGTGTCTTCGGTTTCCATTCACATCTGGGGCTGCCCAGAAGTGTTAGGTCCTCAGGAGAGCTCGTCTTCCTTGGCCTCCATGGACTTGTCTGAATAAAGAATTTTTTCCCTTCTAACCTACTGACTAGCAATCTCAAGGACCTTAAAGTCTTTGCCCTGTAAATATGCAGACATCTGTCTGTAATAACCTAATAAGTAATTGTTATTATACTGTATGGCTTTAGTTACTTGCTGTGCCTTTCACACCTCTCAGGGTTCTGAGTTTATAGCTATCAATTTTTTTGTGAGCCCCATATATTGTTCCCAGCAATATTTCAGGTAAATTCCGCTTTTAAAATAACATTTTTAAAAAATATTTATTTATTTCTGTGCATGTGTTTGTGTAGATGCTCACACACGTCAGAAGCATCAGATCTTCCCGGAGCTAGAGTTAAAGGTAGTTGTTTGTCTCCTGACATGGGTGCTGGGATCTCAGATCCGATGGAAGAGGACTCAGCTGAGCCCCTCTCCAGCCCCGACTTCCTTTTTTAAAATCCATCTATCTACACTAAACTGTTGGATGCGGAAGCCTGAAGTGGGACAGACAGTCTTGAATGGACTTTGTCCAGTCAGTGCTGTAGCATGATGGAGGTAGGATACTCTCAGCCTGGAGGAGGCTGTGGTGACACGAGGGTCAGTCACCTGGGATTGCCCAGAAGAGACAGAACGGCTGCAGAGATTGATTTAGTCCAGGCTTTATGGAGAAAAGTTACTTTCCGAGCGTGAGATGCTGAGTTTAGTGATGTCTGCCTTGTAGAGCCTTTGAGGGGGTTAGATTAAATGAGGTACTGTTTTTTTTGTTTTTTGTTTTTGTTTTGTGTGTGTGTGTTTAAACATTTATTTTATTTATATGAGTACACTGTAGCTATCTTAAGACACACCAGAAGAGGGCATTGGATCCCATTACAGATGGTTGTGAGCCACCATGTGGTTGCTGGGAATTGAACTCGGGACCTCAGGAAGAGCAGTCCATGCTGCTCTAGCTGCTGAGCCATCTCTCTGGCCCTGAGGTGTTTTTTAAGTATTCAGCCCAGGTAGGGAATCAGCACTGAGAATCCCCTTTATTCCTTTTTTTCTTTTTTTTTTTTTCTTTTTCTTTTTTTTCGGAGCTGGGGACCCGAACCCAGGGGCCTTGCGCTTGCTAGGCAAGCGCTCTACCACTGAAACTAAATCCCCAACCCCTCCTTTTTCTTTTAGAATACCAGCTTATACATCCTTTGAGTGGCAGACTGTGCATGTGTTTATTATATTCCCAGTAGCATCTTGGGGTAGGTCCCCAGCTGAGTAAGTGAACTTACCTTCATATCTCCTTGCTTTAGAGTATTCTGAAAGCCTCTAGCAGCTTTGTTCTCCTTATTGTATCAATGTCTAGGGCTTGGCCATTGTTTTGATCACTTCAGTCACTTGGTTCATTCTGCCTTCCCCTCTTTCCTCTCTCCATCCACTTTTGGAAAGTGTCTTGACTATAAAGCCAGAGACACATGGCCGAAGCTGCCAAGTTCTGCTGCTTGCAGGAGCTGGAACATGGCCCCTTGTTCTATTACATTATCACTGGCTTCCTCATTTGTAACTCCTTTACTGCCTAAGCTTGGGTGTCCCGGGTCTTGCTCTGTAGACTGACCTTAAACTCAGAAATCTGCATGCCTGTCTCTGATTAAAGGTGTGTACCACTAAGCCTGGATTTAAATTTTTCTTCACCTACAACTTAACGCCAACTCTGGCTGGCCTTGAACTCAGAGATCTGCTTGACTTTATCTCCTGGGATTGAAGGTGTGTACCACAGTGCCTGGATCTAATTTAGCTGGGTGTAGGATCTTGCCCCAAAGTCCCACTCCTTTAATTCAATCTAATATCCTTGAACACAGGATTCAGCTCCATTTCACTTCCTGGTGCCCCTTTAATACTCAACCATATAGTTTATATTTTTCCTTTCTCAGCTTGCTGTGCTTGTTTAAAATGCTCTTCATGATACCAGAGAACAAAGTCTATGATGGGCATTTCTGAGACTTTCTTTGTCAGTGCAATTAATCTGAGTCTCTTCACCTTAGCTCAGGCAGACTCTAAAGACAAGGGCGAAAAGCAGCTATGTTCTTCACCAGAATACTACAAAAACAGTCTCTAGGCCACATACTGAAGATCTTCTCCACTAAAAACTTGGGGCATGTCTGCACAGGTCAAAGCACATTGAGTAGCAAAGTCTTCCATATTCCTATTAGGATAGTCCGTTAAGCCCCATTTAAAGCATTCCACTGCTTTCCAAATACAAAATTCCAAAATGCACATTCTTCCAAACAAAAGCATCACAGCAATACCCCAGTACCTAGTACCAACTTCTGTCTTAGGGTTATATTGCTGTGAACAGATACCATGACCAGTGCAACTCTTATAAAGGATAACATTTAATTGGGGGCTGGCTTACAGGTTCAGAGGTTCATTCAGTTCATTATCATCAAGACAGGAACATGGCAGCGTCCAAGCAGGCATGGTGCAGGAGGAACTGAGAGTTCTACATCTTCTGAAAGCTGCTAGCAGAATTCTGACTTCCAGGCAGCAAGGATGAGGGTTTTAAAGCCCACACCCACAGTGACCCAGCTACTCCAAGGAGAACACCCCTCCAAACAGTACCACTCTCTGGACCAGGCATATTCAAACCATGACAGAAAGTTTCTGCTAATAGGCCATCTCTCTGGCCAGCCAGCTTGCCAGAGGCTGAGTTAGCATCATGTAGCAAAAGCCCCTGATGCAATGATGAGAAAAACCAGTTCAAGTGTAGAGGAAGAGCTGTGAAGCCATGCCTTGCCTAGCCACTGGCCAGCCTTGGAATGGGAGAGTTTAAGGGAAGGCTTAAGTGGTACTTCACCTGGATCTAAAATGGCAAACATGCTGGGCCAGTTGGCACATGCCCATATACCCAGCCAGCACTCAAGAGATTTCTGAAAACTTGAGGCCAGCCTGGTGTAAATAGTACATTTCAGACCAGCCAAAGATGCATAGTGAGGTAGTGTCTCAAAAAAGTAAAAAAGAAATAGCCAACTAAATAAAAAATTGGGACTAGATTTTTGAATGTCAGGTAAGATTGTGATCTGAGCCTGGTGTAGCAGTGAACTCCTGTATTCCCAGCACTCAGAAGGCAGAGGCAGCTGGATCTCTATGAATTCAAGGCCAGCCTGGTCTGCATAACATTCCGAGAAAGCCATACCTACAACAAAGTGTGATACATACAAAGATAGAATGAAAGATGAGGGGTCTGAAGTGACAGAGAAGGTGATTCGGAAACAGAAATATGGTTGTACGCTTTTTAGATGAAGATACTACTAGGAGCCTCCAGAAGGGCCAGTACGGAACGTAGCCTTTGCACTAGTGTAATTCCGTCCTGACTTCTCGCCTGTTGCCTTCCAGAACTGCAGGAGACACTCGCGAGGTTTCCTGTTTTCCTCTTGAAGTATGTTGTTGACACTCTGTGATAAGTGCCAGATACAGAAATATTTGGTGATGATTTGGAGTTCATGATTTTCAAAATCATGATTTCTATGAGTCAGGCAGCAGGCTTTGAAAAAAGCCAACCCAGCCTTTCCATTTCGAGTTTGAAATTAAGGCCTGTCCATGGGAAAAGGAAAGTGGGCAGCTTCTAGAAGCTGGAGAGGGCAGAGGAACTCTCGAGGTCCAGCTACTGTGTAAGCTACATCCACCCAGTCTTAGTGAGTGTTTCTTCAGGCAGAGCTGTGCTGAGATCGGAGTTAGGATCTCGTTAAGAGATGAAGGAGGAATGTGGGAGACTCCTGGTAGAGTTCAGTTTTGTAAAGATACAGAGGTGTGGAAAACAGCTGATGGTGATGGTGAAATGATTCTTCTCAGCTTGTGTCTGTGACTGTTTGGTGCATCGTTTTTATCACCATTCTTGAAAGAGCTTTGATCATGTGATCAGAAGTTCAGTTTTAGTGTCACACTGCCCTGCTTCCAATAGAACCTTCTGTTCTCATTAGCCTCTGGGCCTCTGGGATCAGCTCATTGTGCTGTGTCTTTTTGTGAGTGGCGTGTCAGGCGTGCGTGTTGCACATCTTCCCCCAGGTCAGCACTTGTTTTGACTTCGCAGCAGTATTCTTCAGTGTAGCACATCAGCTTTGGTTTCTTGAGCTTGGATGCAAAGGACTTAGTGTTCTTAGACCTGACCGTTGGACAGTCGTGACAGCAAGGCAAGCTGTGACCCAGGAGTCAGTCAGGGAGGGCCATTGGCTCTATTTTTATAACAAATTGCCACTAATTGATTTCTTGAAACAATCCGAATTTATTATTTCTAGGTAAGAAGTCTAGTTGGGCTAAAATCAGATGTTCCTGCAGGACACATTTGTTCAATGCTCTAGAGAGTTTCGTTGCCCTTTCCAACTCCTAGAGGCTGCCCACATTTCTTGGCTCATGGCCCATTTCTCTGTATTTAGAACCAACCATAGAGTATTTCCCTGAAGATTCTTAGCCAGGCCTCTAATTCTCTGCATAGTTAAGATAATAGAACTATTTTAATAGATGTCATCTGATTAATACCTTAATGCCATCTACAGTCTTAATTCTCCTCTTCCATGTAGCCTCACAGGTTAGGATGTGGGCATATGTCTTGTTGAACATAGTAAAGAAAAAAGAATATTTCTTTTTTCAATTATATTTAGTGTGGGTGGGGTGGGTATGGAGGTCAGTTGACATCTTTGGGGCATCAGTTCTCTCTTACCACATGGGTCCCAGGGATCAAACTCAGGTCACAAGGCTTGGTAGCAAGTACCTTAACAATCTGAGCCACATCGGTAGTCCCAGCTCGCTATCTAATTTAATGACCATCTTCTCCAGAAACCTAGCACCACAGGCGGCCCTTCTGCTCAGGTCTTACTGCCTGCTGTCTAGAGTGCAGGGTGTGGAGGTTTGTCACCAGCCCCAGAGAGGGGAGAAGTCAAAGCTTAGAATCTTGTTTCTACTGCATGTGTGCTCATGCTCTGTGTCTCTTTCTGAGGCAAGACCTTCACTCTGCAGTCCTGACTGGGTGGGAACACCACTGTGTAGACCAGGCTGGCCTCAAACCCACAGAGCTCAACCTGCCTCTGGGGTTAAAGCCATATTGCTGATAGTGTCTCTTTGTTGGGGTCATTTAGAATGTGACACTGAATAATAAGTAATGAAAAGAGCCTTCCCACCCCACCCCAACCCCACCTGCTTGGGTAGCCATCCCTCCCTCCCTCCCTTGCCTCTTTAGTGGACTTGAGAGTCTGACTTCCAGCAGGTAATTCGCCATCAGCTGTCAGCAGGCAGTGCGCCCCGCTTTCCTGCTTTCCTTCGGGGTGGTGTTGAGTAGTTGTACAGAGACAATGATTATTTCCCAGTATTGTGCTGAGAGTGTGGTGGGGATGAACCACATCAGCCATTAAACAGACGGGTAGGTATTTAAGTAGATTTGATCTGGGCTGTCTTCATTGTTCACTTCTGAAAACTGTAGTGGCAGGAAGTGGGCCATCTTATATATTTTCACATTTTATTTTCAAGGTAATGAAAGACTTTTCAGATTTTTTGTTTTAGTAAGTTGTTTCAGGTGAATTGTAATTAGGTAAATAACCTATAGGGGAGTAAGCTGTTAGTTAGTAATGTGTAATTCTCCACTTAGACTTTGAATTATAGAAGTGGATATTGGTCTCCTTTGCACCTGATAATAAGTTATCTTTGTGTTGGTTATAGAATATGTATTTCATGCCCCCAATTTCTCTTACCTTATTTAGTAATTAGAAATAAACAGAAAGTGTAACTTTTACTCAGCTCTTAGCAGTATCATTATGACAGGGATGCAGTGCTTCTTTACTACGGCGACCCTTATAAGTGTTAGCTTCCTGTTGCTGATACTATTTCATTCTGGGTATGGTACAAATTCCTATTACCTTACACATGGCAGGAAACTAGGTACTAGAAAAATCAGGGCTAGAGATGTGGCTCAGTGGTAGAACATGTATTAATTAGCATGTGCAAAGCCCTGGGGGTTGATGGGGTTGTGAGGGGAATGGAAACAGGCTGGAAAGATGGTTCAATGGTTACAGCATTTGTTTTTACAGAAGACCAGGTTCAATTCCCAGTGCCCATATGATATCCCACAGCCATCCATACCTTCAGTTCCAGTTCTTCTGACCTCAGAGGACACCAGGCACACACATGATGATGTATATACATGCAGACTCATACACATAAAAGAAATAGATATTTTAAAATTAAAATGCTTCTAGACTACTTCACATTCTGGTAAAGCACAAAATGTTAGTGTCGGGAGTATGAGGCAGTCTATGGAACTATTGGTGGGAAGTATGATTGGTAGTTCTTGGAGAGAGCTGTAACACTGCTCCTCTTTGCTTGTTTTTCTGAGATAGCCTCTTGTTATGTAGTCTAGGCTGGCCTTGAACTCAATCCTCCTGTCTCAGGCCCTTAGTGCCAGGACTATAGGCAAGCTCCCATTGCTCAGTGCAGTGGCCAATTTTTAAAGCACAAAACCCCACTTTCATTTGTAGGAAAGCCATCTCTTAATTGTTCATAGAAAGAAGTTCATCCTCTGAAATGATGCTTGTTGATGAGGACTTAGTAAACATCACCTGCAATGAAACATTTATGTATGTGAGAACACTGTTGCTGTCCTCAGACACACCAGAAGAGACATCAGATGTCATTACAGATGGCTGGGAGCCACCATAAGGTTGTTGGGAATTGAACTCAGGACCTCTGGAAGAGCAGTCAGTGCTCTTAACCACGGAGCCATCTCTCCAGCCTTAATCTCTTTTTTTTTTAAATGGGGATTTACACATGATAACAGAATAGTGTGTAGGGTACATTAGAATAAAACATAGTTGTACAGCCATGCTTGTGTTTATTCATCCAAATACACTGAAAAACCACTGCTTCCAGATGTGCCCAGGTAGTAGAATATACATTATCAGAGTAAGAAGGACGTTCACTTTACACGTTACATTCCTAATATAGATTGCTAACACTGCTCCACCACAGTGCTGGGGACTGAAGCCAGGCTCTGTGCAGCCTCGGCCTGTGCCCCACCACCTGAGCAGACCCTGGACTCCAGCTTGCACAGTTAGGGCAAAGAAGAAGCTAATACCAGAAGGTGTGGGTTCCTCCTGATGTTCTTCAACTTAAAAAAAAAAAGTATTCCTTGACCCTTTCATAAATGCATGTATATATGTTCATAGCCATCCCACTGTCCTTTCTCTCCTCCTGTATCCCATGTCCCTTCATAGCCACTGTCATCATTCAGTGATTCCTGTGAATGCTACCTGGGTGTGCATGGCTGCTTTCCTGCATCCATGTCTGTGCAGCACTTTCGTGCCTGGTGCTCACTAGGGCCACAAGGGGGGGTCTTTAGTTTAGTGGGGTACCCTGTGGGTGCTGGGAATTGAGCCTGGGTCCTCATGAAGAACAGCTGAACCTCGAGCCTTCTGAAGACAGCCAGTGCTCTTAACCTCTGAGCCATCTCTCTAGCCTGCTCTTGTAATTCTGCCCTTACTCTTCCAAGATGTTCTCTGAACTTGGGAAGGGTTGGGTAAGGTAGATATGCTGTTTAGGGTTGATTATTCAACAGTCACTCATTCTTAGTACGTTGACTAGATACGAGTCTGTGTTAATGCTGCCATGGCTAGAAGAAATATCTTAGAGCAAGGTTGAGAGTCGCTGTGGTCTGAGTAGAAACAGCCATATGTAGACATTGACAACATGGCCATCTAGCAAAACAAGAGTGGTGGCCCAGGTGTGGTAGCAGATCCTAGTCCCAGAAGCGAGTCAGCGCATCCCAAAGTAGACCTGCTGTCTCCATCCGTTCCCTACCAGGCCAGCTAAGACTGCATAGTGAGACCCTCCCTTGAAACAAACAAGCCTGGTTAATGGTACCCATAATCTCAGAGGCAGGTGGAGCTGAGTTCTAGGTCAGCCTGGTCTAATTAGACCAGCCATGGCTACATAGTGGGCATTGTCTCAAAAAAAAGGAAACAAAACAAAACAAAAGCCACACTCATAAAATGGGTTTTCTCCTAAGGCCAATAATCTACCCAACGTTGGGCTCCTGACCAGGGTTACAGTTCCCTCAGACAGAACACGATCAAATCAGAAAGCGTTTGGTTATCTCCCAAAGCCTCATGCCAGTGTTTTCCATGGATACATCTTGCCTAGAAGGCCTGCACTGTAGCATGCAGTCTCGCACTGGGTAAGACCACTGATGTCTTTTCCTCCAGCAGTCAGAGTAGTGCCTTCTGGCTGTGTGAAAGCTAGCCAGCTGAACGTTAATTCCAGTTTGACGTTTCTATGTCCTGCAACCAAAGTGTGGTGAGTCTTCATTAGTGCCTTACCACTGAGTAGTAGTAGACAACAGGGGCATTGAGAATAGCCTGTGTTGTTTTGGGAGACTCCTTGATGAGTAACATGTAGGGAAATATCTCATGCCTGGCACCAAAGTTTTGTTT
This sequence comes from Rattus rattus, assembly GCF_011064425.1. Taxonomy (NCBI): domain Eukaryota; kingdom Metazoa; phylum Chordata; class Mammalia; order Rodentia; family Muridae; genus Rattus; species Rattus rattus. Next base: position 29,255,750 of record NC_046156.1, read on the forward strand.
AATAAATCATGTTTTCTGGAAGCAGCAGTGTCCAATTAAATTCCTTCTTGCATTTTTAAAATTGCCTTATAAAGTAGTGGGTTTCTATATGACTTTTTCATACATCTTTAGTTCTGGCTAACCCATCTTCTGACAATCGTCCTTCCTCCTATCCTCCTTGCTCCTCCCCCCTTTCTTTTAAGGCAGAGTCTTGTAATGTATCCTTGGTTGGCCTGGAATTCAAAGCATCAGTCCATGGCCTTCAGTATGGGGTTATAGGCATCCTGTCCCCTGGGGCTAGAGTTACAGACAGCTGTGAACTGCCATGTGGGTGCTGGGAATCAGACCCAGGTTCTCTGGGAAGAGTAGCCAGTGCGCTTAACTACTAAGCCATATTTTTAACCTGTGTCACAGTTGGTTAAGAACTGACTTGGGAGCCAGTCAGCTGTAGGGTTTCATAGCTTATAGTCAAGCTGTCAGCTGGGCTGTCACTATCTCAAGACTCCATTGAATTTGAAGGTTGCTAGAATATTCATGTGTTCACTGGTAGGGGTTTCTCTTTGGTTGTCCGTTCCTTACCACATGGCTTCCTTCCTTGTCTGTGTTGCAAGGTCATTCAAGACAGGGTTATCAGAAAGAGGGAGCACTAGAGTTAAGACCGGGCTAATGTGGGGGGGAGTGGTATGTCAGCGCCTTTGCTATTGCTCATGGAGATGAGTCCTGACCCAAGGTGAGGGAGGACTACTCAAGGCTTTGAGAAGCAGGAGGCGGGGCCTCATAAGGGGTCATTTTGGAGTCTGCTACATGATAGGTCTATGACAATGTGTATCTTTGACAATATGGTGAGGTTACAGAGAAAAAGATTAATTGGGCCAACATTTAGATGGGAGCTATTTATGCATCATCTCTTTGTGCAACACTGTGATTTTTTTTTTCTTCAGGTCCAGCACAGAGTCAAATGCAAGTTCCATCTGGGTATGGGCTGCCTCATCAAAACTATATGGCCCCCTCAGGACACTACTCTCAAGGACCTGGGAAAATGACCTCCTTGCCATTGGATAACCAGTGTGAGAATTACTACTCTCGTCCATATACAGCACCAACACAGAATGTGGGGACTCCCAGCTCAGCAAACCAACCAGGAGCACAGCTCATGTATGGCAGAGGTCCTTCTGCCCCTCACATGGGGGCATCCACGCCAGGACCTTTCCAAGGAGCTCCAGCATCGGCGTCCCATTCGTACCCGAGTGCCTCCCAGCCCTATTCCTCTCTTGGGAACCGCTACAGTAGTCCTGCCACATACTCCGCCACCGCTTCTGTTGCTTCTCAGGGATACCCCTCCACCTGTAGTCATTATCCCATCTCCACTGTGTCTAATGTCGTGTATCCTAACGTTTCATACCCCTCGCTGCCTGCCAGTGAGCCGTATGGGCAGATGTTTACCTCACAGAGTGCTCCTCCGCCTGCCAGGCCACTTAAAGAGTCATACTCTGGCCCAAGCACAGCTGTTGCCTACCCATCGAGACCTCCGCCTCCACCTTCCCAGCACCAGCAGCAGCAACAGCAGCAACAGCAGCAGCAGAGTCATTCAGGATACAGTTCTCTACCATGGTCAGGTCCCGGCCTTCCACCAGCCCAAGACAGTCTCATCCGAAACCAAATGGGATCCTTGGCTATACCGAACAGCCACCCAGCAATTAACGGTAAGTTGAGTATGAAGTTCACCAGAACACGACTGACAGTCCGAACTTTAAAGTCTTGTTAACGTGGTATTTCCTGAAAGGAACACTGGAGATTTCCTCGCTATTGCACTGTATCTGCTTAGGTCTCTGTGGTGTTTTACTAAGTCTCCCCAAACCCTGCTGTGTGCCCTCACTCAGCTCCTCGATGGCCTGGTTGAAGAGCCTGCTTCCATGCCTTGACTGTGGTCTCCGACAGTATTTATTGATGTCTTTATGTCTCTGCAGCATTTGTCCCTAACGTGGCTTGGACACAGTGAAGTGTCTTTTGATAATGTGTCTTGCTGGCCATTACTTCTTTTCATACTAGCCCCGCTATTATAGAAAAGATGGTCAGAATCATTATCCCGCCTTTCTTAAACTATGCTTCCTACAGATAAAGTTTGCTTTCTTATCCTTAAATGGATGCATAAGATGAAGGATGAAGAAGGGAAAGGAAGGCCACGTGACTCCTTAGTAGTTAAAGTAGTTAAAAACACATTTGTATTTTTACTTACATAAGATATACATAGTACATATAATAAAATGAGAGAGAGAGAGAGAGAGAGAGAGAGAGATGTGTGTGTGTGTGTGTGTGTGTGTGTGTGTGTGTGTGTGTGTGTGTGTCTCCACCAAGCCAGGAGATGTCACTGTGTATCTCTGACTGGCCTCTATATATTCTAGGCTGGTCCAAACTCAGAGATCCATCCATCTGCCTCTGTCTACAGAGCACTGTGATCAAAGGTGTGCACCACATGCCCCACCCAAGATGTATATTTTAAGTGTTCTGTTTCCATAGAATATTCTTCACTTAGTCTGAAGTTGTGAACTTGAATCTAATGGTGTGCTCTTGAAGTGAATGAAAATGTATGTGCAGCACTGGGCAGTGGCGGTGCACACCTTTAGTCCTAGCTCTGGGGAGGCAGAGGCAGGCAGACCTCTTGAGTTTGAGACCAGCCTGGTCTGTAGAGCAAGTTCCAGGACAGCCAGGGCTACACAGAGAAGCCCTGTCTTCAAAGAAACAAAAAACAAAAGGAAAAGAAAATGTCCGCCCAGAATGGTTGCTGAAGCTGTGGTAGCGCTCTGGGCATTGCGTTCAGAGTGTAACTGTCCCTGCAATCAGATGTCAAGGGCAGTACAGAGAGCTAGGCATCCTTGCCTGGACAGTGGGTATTTCACATTTTAATTAGAATTTTATACTAGCACTCAACTGTACACTTGAATTAAGCAAATACTGTGATAGATAATTGTTAATTTACTTGGAGGAAAGACCTTCAGTGGCCCCTCTTGGTCTTTGTAGAGACACATGCTGGGGCACTGCATATACTGGCGGCCTAGGATTTTAGGTGATTTTAGTAAGGAGTCCAATGTGTTTGCCATGCCGTGGTTGGTTAACTTAGACTAAACTTTTCATTAGTTTACCCCATTTAAAAACTCTCTGAAGGTGAAACTCTAGTCTTGTCAAATACTCTAGTAGAAATTATGATCGACAGATAAGAACAGAAGCCTTTTCCTTTGTTTAAGTTTACCAAGGTACCAGTCTAGGGAGGCAGCTCAGCCAGCAAAGTGCTTGAGGTCCCAGTTTGATTCCCAGAACCCAGGTTAAAACACAAAACAAAACCCTGAAGTCCCAGCTTGATGACACACTTACCATTCCCGGGGTGATGGAGATGGGTAGATCACTGAGGTTTGCCTGGCAAACTCTTTTTCCTTTGTTAACTTTTTATTGATTCTTTGTGAGTACACATCATATACCCCAGTCCCACTCATCTCCCTGTCCCTTCATATCCTCCCTCCACCCTTACATCCAGCCTCCCTGACAACAAAAGAAAATAAAAAACAGAAAAACTCAACAGAACAAAACACAAACATTTCACCATGGAGGTTGTCGTGTCTCAGTGTGTCCCACAGTGTATATACCTTATATCATACACGTGTCCCACAGTGTATGTACCTTATATCTTACTCATGGGCCTTTGCCCACCCGTCCAGACATGCAAATGTACGCTGCAGGGAGTCAGTGCTCTGCTTCAAGGCCTCGCTGCTGCTACACTGTCAGTACTGGATCCACACTGGGACTCCTCCTGGATATCCTGTTATGCCTGGTGTCATGGAGATCCTGCAGCTTCGAATCTGCAGGACTGGCTTCTTCATGCACTCCAGCAGTTCATGGATGGGGTGGATGTTGAGTAGCTAGCTAAAGCCTTGGATCTGGGCCTGACAGGCAACTGAGTTGTCAGCCCACTAGGTGTTCTATCCCCATACCACTAGGGCAAGCTCCCCAGCTCAGCCTCAGCTAGCTCACCCGCTCTCCCAGTGCTGCTGCTGGCAGAGAGCAGGTCTAGCGCACCGGCTCCTTCACTATAAGGGCCAGCTGTCCTTTGCTGCCCGGGTGAGGCACAGGGCCAGCACTCTTGAGAGCTGCAAGGAGTAGTGAGGCCAGCTCTCCCATCTGTTGTTAGGTGTTGGGGAAGGCATCTCTCGCTCACACCCATCAGGGCCAGCTCTATTGACAGTGGGAGGCTGTCTGTAAAATCCCAAGTGGATAGCACCTGAGAAACACCTGCGGTTGTCATGTGTGCTCCTGCGTGTACACCTACACTCAGTACACACATACAAAGATGCACATAAGAAATAAAATAGCTTTGTTAGAATGAACTATTTATCAAACGTAATTTTGATTAAAATAAATGACTGTATTTCTTGAATCCTGAAATGGATAACATACGGTAAAGTAGTAGATGTATAATGACAGTTTCCTACACTTGGTCTTAGCCAAAAGGCGGAGAATCAACAATGACTTTCCTATGTAGGGTGGTTAAGAGATTGCTACACATGTAACAGTAAGGCAGTATCTCCGATAGGATTCTGTCTGCTGACATCTAGATACCCAATCGGTTGGTGGCACTGGAGCTTCTGTGGACGTCAGATCCATTGCATTTTGTTAGTACACTTGTTTTCACGTGCTTCACGTTTGTTGCTGTGGGTGAAATGATTTCTTGTCTTCAGTTGCAGATTCTCTGTCTTGTCCTATTACAGAAAATGTCCAACCACCTAAGCCCAGCTCCGTAGTATCCACAGTTTTGCCAGGACCCTCATCAACAAGAATGCCACCTGCCCCAAGTCACCCAGTTGGGCCTGTGCCATCTGCTCCACCACCCCCAGAGCAAATGCAGACAAAAGGTATGTGAGGAGCTGCTCGCTTTCTGCAGATGCACACTCATGTCTCAGTAGCCGATTTAAAAATGCCATACTGTATAACCATAGCTAACTGAAAACATGAAACAAGTCATTCATAATTCAGACTTAAATATGACAGCTTAGTCTTGCATGTTAATTTATAATTTTTACTGTCAATTGGATATTATCTGGGATGTTAAATTTCCTTAAACCATTATAGACTTTTTTTTAGGCTAAATCAACCATCATCATCTTATTTGGTGAAACTTTGTGTCTTGTTTGAAGATTTCTGTGCTTGTCATTTGTTTATCATCCATGATGGGGTGGTGAAGGGTGGGATGAGAGCTGTCATGGAATTGTAGCCTCTACATGCATCATTGACAGACCGTGTAGTTAATTTAATATTCTTGAATAAGTAAGTGACAGATCTGACATAGACTGGTTTGATCCTGTTTCTCCACTATCATTTCTTTCAGAAGTTTTCTTGGTTACTTTCTATATGGCAAAAATTCCAAAATCTTGATGTTTCTGGTTAATCTGCGTTCATTTGATCAGACTTTGTATTTCCAACTCATTGGAACTATTTTAAGGACCTTCCTTACTGTGTGTGACAACCTCTAGCCTTGACTGTGAAAACTCTTCTACTATGTTCTAAATCTCAGGAAAGGCACTGCAATCCTTAGACTGCTTCCACTGCCTCTGTCTGTTGAGTGTTTATGTGGCCAACAGAGCCCTTTCTGTCAGCTGGTCAGATTATGTTGTAAATTTTCTTACTTGATTTGAAAGGAGTCATGAACTTAAGTGGGCATGCACATGCATGCATGCACACACGCACACATACACACACACACACACACACACACACACACACACACACTCGTATCTTTCTGTGTCTTCTCCTGATGGTGTCTTCAGTTATTACTTTACATTGCACTCTTCCCCTAAGCAAGCATAGTATTGCCTCCTAGCACATTTTAAACAGAAGAAACTCCCATCCTTTATTTAATGTTTATTATGGTCATAGTAACTATATTTTTTGTCTCATTAATTCCCTTATTAATCATGTGGCACAGATCTCTGTTTGACAGATTAAAGAACTAAGATTCATAGAGTTGAAGTACCTTGGCCGAGATTACAGGTTATTAAGTGGTAATGCAAAAGGTTTCTAATTCAAACCCTGTTATATATTCTTTCTATAAAATATAACTTTTATTGTTGGTGGCTGTTGACAGCCTTTTGTTTTACCTAAGATCAGCTATTTGCATAAATAACCGAAAATGTAATGTTGGAGATGTGTCCATCTGTAACCCTTAACTCATTTGTTTTCTAAGTAGCAAATTGTTTTTGCCTGGGATATAGAATCTAATTGTTTATGTGAGTCAAGGAAACTGGTTGTACAAGTTGTAGTCTGCATAAAATTGAACTCTTGGAAGCTGTGCAGAGTTCCATCTTTATATAGTGTGTTGGGGTCACGTGACCACTACTGCTATCTGGATCCTAAGTTCTGTGTCTGAAGACCTAATAAACTAGGGATTGAGAATTCCCAGGAAGCATCTTTACCGAGCATACACAGACATTGTCATTGTTCCCTAAGTGATACAGCAGAACAAGTATTTACAAAGGATAAACTTAGTAGGTATCATATGTAATCTAGAGAGAATTCAAATATATAGGGAACTTGAGTGTGCAGGGACTTTCAGATTTTCTTATAGAAGCTAGATGTGGCACTTGCAGATTTTATTTTTGTATTTGAGTGTGGTGTGCAGTATGCATGCATGTTTCCTTGAGTGTGGGTGTACATGTGTGCACGTGAGTGTGTAAACCTGATAGAAGTTAGTTTACTTAACATTGGGTGTCTCTCAGTAGCTCTCCACTTTGAGGTAGGGTTTCTAGCTGAACATGGAGCTTGACAGTTCCTTGTAGTCTAGCTAACTAGCTCACCCCAGGTATCCCTGTCTGTCTCCCTGAATGCTGGCAATACAGGCAGCTGTTCCACCTGCCTGGCTTACACGTGGGCTCTGAGGATGCAGACTCTGGGTCCCATGCTTGCACAAGTGCCTTTCAAACTCTGAGCCGTCTTCCCAGCCTCCACATAGAATTTTATCTAGTAAATCTGGAAAATTACCTGGTAGTTGTAGAAAACATCCCTTTTTTTATTTTTATTTTTTTAAGAGTTAGTTTACAGAACCAGGTATGAAGGCTCATTCATTGAATCCCTGTGCCCCAGAGGAAGAGAGTGTGAACTTCATAGATAATTGGAAGGAACCAGGGATTGGTGACAGAAAACTAAGCCAGCTTCAGCTGCACTTAAGGTTTGAAGCTAACCTGGATTACAGGAGACCCTCTGAAAAATACTTTGGGGGGAGGCACACGGACACGGACTGATAATTTCAAATTAATTATACACAGCATGTTTTCAAAGTACAGCAGTAACTAACATGTACAATATTTTGTTCATGTCAGGTACCACATGTCTAGGCATTAGACTTAATCCTTACACCAACATTTGAGGTGGTAACTATTACATCTTACAGATTAGTTAAGTGGAAAATGGGTAAGTTAGTTGTCAGGAACAGACAGTCCTGAGTGAATGTGCATTATTTAACATGAGCATGTCCATGCCAAGACCCTAATGCCATATAGGCTCATGGAAGTGGCAAAGCCTTCCCCAGGTCAGACTCAGGGAAGTGGCAAAGCCTTCCGCTGGGCTGAGCATTAATGTTCACACTGTGTGCAGACAGCATAGATAGTAGCATTCTCCTTCAAATCGCAGCTTGCTCTCCTGGATGTTCACAGCCTGAGACTGCTCCCTTATAGGTACCTCCCACCAAGACTAGCTAACTCCTCCTTTTTGCTGCACCTAGAAAACAGTGCTGAGATCCAGGGTTGCTAATAAGTGCTCTCCACCAGAGAGAGCAAAGCCCACCTGGTCTCAGCTTTTCTGTATGTGTGTCTGTCATTTCTTCAGTGTCTGTAGTTTCTTCATTCCCGCGTCACCCCAGTCAGGTTTCCAGTACCTAGCCATGCTGGATGTGGCAAGTGGCGCCCTGTGAACAGAGACCTTGGACTATGGGGAACTTGCATCGGTCGGATGAGGGAACGCCCCCCAGAGAAGTTCGCAAATAAAGGTAAAGAGAAAGATAAAAATGAAGGTAAAGGGGCGGGGTGCAATTGTGAGCGCTAGGTGTAAAGTAATGGCAGGCAGGATCTAGAGATGAGCAGGCATATGTTAATACTCTGAAGGAGGTTGGGGGAGCTCTGAAGCAGAGTGAAAACATTCCCCCTCCAGTAATTCTTAGACTCATTCAGAAGACATACCCTTGGCTTCCTGAAAAAAGGGTAAGGCATTTGTACTTGGGAAAAGACAGGGAAAAAGTTAAGGGATGACGTGCTTAGCATCCAAGCATATTCCCATTTTCATCTGTAGTTTTTGGAGTCTTACTGTATGTGATTCCATAGTTCCAAGGAGGGCAGGCTATATAGAGTTGGATCTGCAAAGGCAGTGAGGTCAATGGAATTCACAGGGCAGGCTTGCTCTGATTTGCCTGATGCCCTGAACCCTAATACTAAGGAAAGTGATTATGGTATTGACGTTGAGGATGACTAATCCCAGGTGACTGCACTTTGGGTCTGGCCAGCAGTGAGCTTTAATGGACATAACCTCACTCCTTTACAGCAAACCTTGTTAGGTTGACAGATTTGAGAAAAACTCAGTTGCTTTCTTCTGTTGTAGTGAAACTGATCCACAGAATTCAAATGATGTGCTATCGTGAGACTGCCTTTTAAATCCTGAGAGGAGATTGAGCAAGCCTAGACAGCCTCAGGGCCTGTAGCTCTCTGTACCCAAGGAGTTATTCCATATCTTCAGTGGCAATGGTTGGCCCCCTTTTGATTGGTTAAACATGGAAAAATCTTGCCCCCACCCAGGGGATTAGCTGCTATTTAAGAGTGCCTCACAGAATTCTGTGAGGACCAAGCACAGCATAACCTGACTCATGTAATCACTATAGCTGTAGGCATGTTCCTAGGTACAGGACTCACGAAGGACCAACAGCCATTACACTATCCTTTGTAAACTTGCCAACAAGTTAACACAGCTGCCTTAAGGCCACAGAAAATATTGCCCTACAAAAGTGAAAAACCCTTGTGGAGAACAGATAGGATAGGGCCAGATTATACCCAGATTTTGTGCCTGGTTCTTTCAAGCTACGATGCCACCTTATAACTGACCTTGAGGCTGGAAAGGTACTTACATATCACTTGGTCCTTGAAAATGCTGACAAGACTTATAAGGAGGCATGTAGGTATTATCAAAAGCACTTAAGTGTACAAGGGATGATTAGATGTTATGTGGACGTATGTCCTAGCCACCTTTAAGACCTGTCTCTCTCGTCAGTCCTTAAGTAACCTATGCCCTGAGGGGAAAGAGGTGCCTGTTTTACATATAGAAAAACACTTTGCATGTGATTGCTGCCACAAGGAGTTCACATTTTTAAAAAGAAGCATGCCCTATACCTACTACGTACCACGATCTGCACAGCTTCCTAGGTTTTTATCTGAGATGTCAGAGAGGAGTCTACTGGGCTAACACATGCTATTCACAAATGGATATTCATTAGCAACCTGCAGTGGGTCTGCCTGGGAAAATGGCTGATGCCCCTTCAAACAACAAGTGCCATCATCCTGAGGGCCGACCATGAATGACAGGATAAGACAATAACCCTCAGCCACCAAAATGTACCATTGATCAGCTCTAAGGTAGCCTCAGGCAGTGGGTCACTGAACCTGAGTTCCACAACATGTCCCACCCTCTGAACGTGGGACATTTTTAAGCCAGCAGGTACAGTAGGACTTATTTTAGGCAGAAGCAGCCAGAGCCTACAGGGATGGCGGGTGCATCTGGGAGTAATAGATGAAGATTGTGCAGGGGGAGTTAAGGTTCTGATTCAGTTACCCCAACTTCTTTTGGCACTACACTTGAGTTTAAAATAGCTGAACCAATTCCCCAATGCTTAATGAAGAAAGATGCTCATGGTTTGGGGTCTTCATTACAGTCTGCTATAATTAGTTGTCAAGGTGCCGAAGGTCATCAAGGTGCTTTTAGGTCTCACATTCTATCCAGGATCTGAGCCAAACGGGAGTCCTTTTATATAGTCAAACCATACTATCATTAGATACAGCACCATCAACTTAATCCTTTATGAGGTTTAGGTAAAATACAAGGTGCAATTACTCCTGTAAACCCTCACAGTGATTATTAAGGACTGGGAATGGGGATTGTGATAACATGACTGCTACTTTTCACCAGCAGCCCTGGTCAATGCTTCAATGCATGCCCAGTGGAAATTTGCCTCCCAGATCACTTGGCCATCAGAGAAACCCGTGTGGGTAGATCAGTGGCCGCTCATAGCAGAAAACTGCCTCTACTACTTTGGTGCAGAAACAGACACAGGACAGACACATAGACAAGTCTATTAATCCCCAGAACACCCCTATCTATCTAAAAAAAAAAGAAGTTGGGTAAATATAGGCTATTATAGGATTTAAGAACATAAGCAAAGTCATGCAGACGGTGGACCCCAGCACCTCTTGTATCACATTTTCACTTAATTATAGTTAACTTAAAGGGTTGCTGTCTACCATTTGGCTACATTCTGGCTATCTCAAAAATTTGCTTTAATCCCTCTGTGACCTAATCTTGGTCTGTCTGCATAGCACTTGCCCAGGGTATGAAAACAGCCCTACTGTGTGTTAGGAATCTGTTATTGAGGCTGGCAAGCTCATACCTGACAAAGAGGCCAAGGTTTACATCACCTACTCTATGGACGATCTTCTAGTCAGTCGTCCTGATTCTACCAAACTGCCTATGAACTGTGTTGACCTCAGAAACAGCCTGTAGACCCTGGTGTCTTCAAATTGCTCCAGAAAAGATTCAGAAGGTGTCTCCTCTCCGATACCTACATAGAATTATAGGGGAGCATACTGTACACCCTCAAAACCTAGAAATTCACAAGGTTTTTTCCAAAACTCTTAATGATTTTGGGAGATGTAAAGTGGCTCAGACCTGGCTTAGGCACTTAAGCTTACTACCAAGAACTTAGAAGGGGACACCGATCACTCTTCTCCATGCCAGGGACTGTTGAGGCTAGTATGGGAGTGGCTGTGTCCAAGCCTGTCATTAGCAATCCTAAAATCACCCATCATCATCCCTACTGGGGCACTCTGGCAATCTCAGAGCATTTTGATAGCTGCATTTAGGGCATTCCTCATCCAGGGTTTTGAACTTTTGCTATGATTTGGTGTTAAAGTTTATCTCAGAGGGACTCAAACATAGTATAGGTAAAGAGCTGGAAGTAAGTTATGTCTCATTCAGGAGATTCACAGCATTGGCTCTAGCAGCAATCCAGTGTCTAGCAACATTCTTTGGCTAATTATCCTGGCCAGCTTGATTCTAGTCTTCCACCATCCAAGGCAGTGTGCTGTACCTGACTCATGGGGTTATTTTTCCTGTGGTCATAGAGTCTTAACCCCTTGCTGAAGCTAAACCCGTTTACAGACACTTGTGGCAATGTTACAACCCCTCCCAGTCCACCACTCTTCCTCGGGTTCTGAGGTACCATGCAGTGTGTTCAATGAGTTGAACTCTTTGCAGTTGCATAGTTTTAGATTATTTTGCCTTCCCCTTTGTCAGTATTTACAGCCTATACTTCATAGAGTAGGAGTAAAGCAAGCCTTAGAAGTGGCGACATTGGTCAGGCAGCAGATCAGAAGACATCATACCATCTTTCCCATCTGCTCCTGGAACTTGCCCCCAAGTCAGCATCCTCGCTGTGCTGACTATATTTGGCTACCTCTAGCTTTCCCCAGACCATTGGCTGATGGTAATGCATGGCTAACATCTTGGTCTCAGGGTCCTTGCTCTGCTCCCCTCTTGCTGTGCAGTCTGCCTTGATCCATTATAGTCATGCTTTGTGTCATCAAAGCTCCCCTTTACAAGAGACACTCGCCATTTTCTGAGAACAGGCTAGGCTAAAACAATATGGACAGCCTGTCACACACGATGGCATCGACCCTGGAATGTTGTATCCTAGTGCTGTCTGGCAGATGGATGTTCTTTCTCCCTGTCATCTCATTTGTACAGTTTGTGCATGTTTCTGTTGATAGCTGTTCTCATTGTTTATCCCCTGCTCACACAGGGGCCTGCCAGCATGCTGTTGTTGCTCATGGCCTGGCTGGATTTGCTGGGATGGGCCATCCACAGCACCTCAAGGTGGGCAGTGCTCCTGCTTATAGCTTTTCTGCATTAACAAGCTTTTGTGTTCAACACAAAAGTAGCTCACAACATGGACATTCCTCAGGGACAGGGTAACATAGAAAGACCCCACAGATGACTCAAGCGACAATTAGAGAAGCAAAAGGGTCCTCTAAACAGGGCTTTATTTCCACTAAATTTTAATTGTGCAAAAGATGGCATTAACAGAATGGCACAGGTCACCTGAGGACAGGGAAATGAAACCTGAGGTGCTATAAAAACACATCATGACAAGAAAGTGGTTTGGCCTGTTCCCCGTGCTAATGTGGGGAAGAGGGTATTCTTGTGTCTTCCCTGAAGGTGTGGAACAGCCAATTTGGGTACCTTCAAGGCACCTAAAGAGCTTTGGATGCAGTGAAGTTCCTGGTTGCAGGTGTGAAGAGGCCGAGGCTGGAGCCCACAGAGAACCCGAGAGTGTGGCCCTTGAAGCCAGTCGAGCGGGCTCCAAGGAGGAGGCCTCCTGCACAGACCTCAAGGAGGGCGACACCACCAACGTGGGGTCAAATAAAAAGGCTGATGCAAATGTCGGAGGAGGGAGCACGAGGCCTGGGGTTGGGAAATAACCCTGCAGCTATATTTCTGATGTGTCTGGTAATCATATCCATTCAGGTAAGTCCAGTCAGGGAAAAAGCCTACTGGACCTACGGCCCCAGGCCATCGCTTTTTCATTTAGTGGCTTGGTCACATCCTTCCGTCCCTGTTTATACTAATGTCATCCTCTGTTTGGGAGAGTACTTCTGTAACTACCTGGAGTCCGGTGCATTCTCTTCAACTCTCGGTGGTGAGCTACAGTCCTCAGATGTAGACAGAATTTAATGTCACACAGATGACTACTGACGTGTGAGAGTGACCCCTCATAGCAGGAAGAGGTACGATTGGGGAGTGAGCTGAGGCCCACTCCTGGCTGTTTGGACCCACAGTGATAGTGTGTATTTGGCCCAGTTATGTCAGCTCCAGAGGAATGGAGGAGGCTCATGTAAGATTGTTTCTCCTGTTATTGTCACAAAACAGTCCTTGACAAGCTTCAAGCTTCAATCTGTTGAACCCATTAAAACATTCCTTTCACTTCTGTTGGGCACAGCAGCTGTTATGTTCTTCCCTCTTCTTATCCTTACAGTCTGGTGTTGAGCATTTCAGCGAACCACCTCTGGACTAAGCACGGAGAGTCTTCATGAACATCTAAGAAATAAGAAAGGGGGAGATGTGGGGAGCAGAGGAAGGCCTAAGTGAATTGTGTGTTGTTTGACATGAGCACAGCCATGTCATGGACCCCAGTGCCTCAGATCCATGGACATGGCAAAGCCTTTTCCGGGTCAGGCTCAGGGCCAAAGCCTTCCCCTGATCCAAGCACGAATGTTGACAGTGTGTACAGAAAGCATCAACTTCAGCTTCCTCCTCCCAGCTGCAGCTTCCTTCTCCTATCTACAGCTTCTTCTCCTACCTACAGCTTCCTCCTCCTACCTACAGCTTCCTCCTCCTGGATATTTAAAGCCGAGACTCTTCCCTTACAGAGACTGTCCCCCAAGACTAACCCCTCCTCCTTGTGCTGTACATAATAAACATGCTGAGTTCCGGGTCGCAGAGTAAGTGCTCTCCACCAGAGAGAGCAAAGCCCACCCAGTCTCAGCTTTTCTGTATGTGTGTCTGTCATTTCTTCAGTGTCTGCAGTTTCTTCATTCCTGCGTCGCTCGCCCCAGTTAGGTTTTCAGTACCCAGCAGTACTGAGCACAGCAGTTCCTAGCTTAAGCACTAACAGCTAGTGTATGGCAGAACCTAAATCGAACCCAGAGCCACAGTTGTTTTTTTCTTGTGTGTTTGAGACAGGATTCTGTAGCCCCTATTGACCTGGAACTCACTATGTAGATAAGGTGGCCTTGAACTCACACTTGGTATCCAGACTTCTGCCTCCTGAGTTTTGGCAGAGTCCCAGTTTTTCCCACACTGTCGCTGCTGCTCCGTTGCATATTTCTTACCGGTTTTGCTTTGCTCTTACAGGACACTTTGAAGGTTGGTAGTTCTGAGAGTAGTGTTTACAGGCTGATATGTGCACACACATTCTCTGTCCCCACTCCTGTCTCTCACCCTCTCTGCTTCTGAAGAGGACCATGCCAGAGAAGTTCTAAGAAGCTTCACCTGTTCCTGAGGCATTCTGAATGCCTTTGTTAGTTGTTTAGGGGAAGAGAATATTCTTTGTGGCTACAGAGAGGTTTTTGACCTCAATGTGGTATTTCAGAGTATACTTTTGGGGCCAGGGTTACTGTGTCCTTTCTAAGGTGGGGACAAAGCTATTAACAAGGCACTTCTTTGGGTGGAAAGATAGTGCCTACAGAATGTGAGTGTTTCTTACAAAGCTGGCCTTTCGAGAAAGCCCTTGCAAAGTCTTCTAATGTTTGTTGCCTTGAAGATCATCTTAGGAAAGATAAAAGTTGCTCCAAAAATCTAAACTTTTGAATTAAAAAAAGTTCCTTCACAGTGGGGCTGTTTCTCTTGAGAGCAGTTCAGTGTCTTGCCAGCATAGCTGTCTGTGGGGACAGTGAAGATGGCTTTTGTTAAGCTGTCCCCAAGAGTGCACTCTACAAGACCTTCAGTAGTAACTTAATCTGAATGTGTATTTCAGTGTCACTTTACCCTTGCTGGGATCAGACTGAGGGCACGTGCAGTGTGGACAGGGCCCACATCAGCTGCATCCCCAGAGCACAGGAACAAATGGGGCATGATGGGTGGATGATCTGTTTTCGTTTGGCAAGAAGCCTTTGAAATTTGACTTCTGGGTCCATAATTTTAATTTCCCCGTTTTCCAGAAGACACTAGGAAATGGAAATTGACAAGGAAAGTGGTTTTATTTAGTTTGGAAAAGGGAACAAAATGAGGTTTGTTTGTCAGCTTCCATATAGCAATGGTCCATAGGAAGGATGAAGCCCCCAGGAATACACCCTCACGGGTCCAGCTTTTGTCAGAATAGTGAGATTTCTCTGAGAGAGCTCAGCAGGAGGACCCCCAGAGAAATCTTGCCTATTTGGTCTATTTCCTGAGTGCTCCTGTGAGCGCTGCTGCTGGGGAGTGTCCTCTTAAATCCTGGAGTCTGTAAACTGCAGTGCTCTTATGGCGAATCCTCTCAAGTGTCCCTGGCTCTTGGTTTCACTACACTCAGAGCTCGTGAGTGAGTGATCTAGAGTATAGTGGGTATTTTCTGCACACTTCCGTGACAGCTTTCAGGACGAGCTCTAGGAAGCGATGTTATGGTCTTACTTCATCGGTGACCTAGCCCATGCTTTGGGTTTTAGCACTTACAGAGGGTTTGAATGGAAGCAACCCCTCTTTAGGTACTTCCTGTATTGTGAGATCCCTGTGTTATAGAGCTGGTGACTGTGGCAAGAATTACTTCCTTTTTGTATTCTAAATAAACTGCACATACCTGAAACTAGATTTTTAAATGGCGAAATCTTATGCCAAAGCTATTATCATTTCTTTGTGGTTCTGAAATATCATGTTCTTATCTATTAACATTTCAAGCTTTTAATGGAGCTTACTTGAACAAGCAAAGGTAAGCTAATCTCTGAACACATTAAAGTCATAATGGGAGAAAGGTATGTAGCTTTTAGCTAAAAATAGTAAATGGACAACCACAGTGTATTCTAAAGTCTACAGTAAATATTCTCATACTTAAAGGTTTGTTCTGGTGAATTAAATCATGGCCGGATGAATTCTTAGGATTGTTTAGTTATCTTACTTTCTCTCAACTAGACCTTATGTTTTTTTCTAATAATTGAAATTTGTTTTTCTCTAAATTTGGAGGAGAGGAAAATGTTTATTTTATTTTACATCTATATATATAAAACTTGCTTTGTATTGTGGCTCCTCTGAGTAGCAAACTGTCCTAATCCAGTCATGAAGAGTGGGTTGTCTTAGTTACCTGTTTATTGTCTTTTCTTTTACAGCAAACAGTATCTTTTCCTGTCATCTTTACTCATGCATATGTACTATTAAGTGCAGCACTAACAGTAGCACAACAAAGAAGTATGACATAAGTCACTAAATGGAAAGATTTCTTCTGTGAAAAAACTATGTTGGATCTGTTGAACTGTAACTTCTTTGTATATTTAATTTAGTCTGTTATTAGATAAGTTTTGTTTTAAGTAAGTGGTTAGTGGGCCATGCCACTGAATTTGAAAGGTGTCAGTTTATCATGTAATTTGTGAATATATTTTATGTTGAGTTTTACTTTCTTAGATGAATTCAAGAATACTCTTTATTTTATCTATATTAAACATTTTAGCTAGCTAGCTATGGTAGTTCACATCTGTATACAATTTCATCACTTAGGGAGCTGAGACACAAGTTCTAGCCTGGACTATAGAATGAAACCAACTGAAAAGACAAAAGAAAAACAAAATCCAAAAGCAGCAAAGCTAGCATTTCCTGTGACTCTTCACATTAGTGTAAAGATCGATCTTAATTATGAACAGATTAAGTCTGGCTTTCCTCTGAACTCAAATGTGTTTACTCATAGCCGCTTTCTTTCTCTCAAGATGAGTTATCTTTATCCACATGAACCAAACAGGCCACCCAAAAAATAGTCTTTAGAACATAGAAGGTGGCAGCCTGTGATTGGTGACACTTCAGAGTGTTTCCAGCCTCACGGGTGTTCTTGGAAATCCCAGCTGTTTCTAGAATTTTCCTTTTTCAAAGTAGACTGAGATTTTTCTTCTAAGCAAGTGTTTACTCCAATTTATAAGACGTTGTCATTTTTAAGTTAGATTAGTTGTATTTTCTTTTAAAATGTTATGGATGTTGCTTTTCACATTTTGATTTTTACCAGAATAGGTAATACTAGGTAGTAACTGTATGATAAGGGAAGTCTCATAAGGGAACACAGGTGTACACGTCTTTCCACAGTTTACCTTCTGGTGGACTTCACATCCATATGTAGGCCATAGGGTGACACTCGACTCTGGGCATCTCAGGAAATGAAAAGCACTTCCGTTATTGTCACACTTAAGGCCATGGTATCCCCAGTAAGCAGAGAACTGAGCTCAAAATAGTTTGTTAACTGCCATTTTCTTCTGTTATATCAACTGAGCTACCATCAAGGTGGCATACAGAAGGAGTGTTTTAGCATACAGAAGGAGTGTGTTAGCATACAGAAGGAATGTGTTAGCATATAGCTATACAAACGCAGTTCACTAGAAATGATTGCCATCTTCCAGGAAAGCATGTTCTCAAAGGAAGTGAACTACAACAGTAGTCTCAAGGCTGAAGGAGGTAAATGTTTACAGAGCGCAGAAAGCTTTAATGAGAACACCACTGTGAGTTCTACAGTC
The DNA here is from genome assembly GCF_011064425.1 of Rattus rattus. Classification (NCBI taxonomy): domain Eukaryota; kingdom Metazoa; phylum Chordata; class Mammalia; order Rodentia; family Muridae; genus Rattus; species Rattus rattus. The sequence continues at coordinate 29,273,260 of NC_046156.1, forward strand.
ATTAAACCAATTAGTTCAAGTTGAAATGCTTTTACTAAACTGCTTTGCATAGATTTTTCTAATGGTTCCTGTTTTGATAATAATCTGCTGATATTAATATGCATGCTGGGATGTCCTTTGGAATGTCAGATCTCTCTCACTTTTAATGTAATGTCAAGATGTATTTCCTTGCCTTTCCTGTTGGTTTGACTCTTGTGTTTGTGCTTTCCACTTTACAGGCATGCAGTATGGTGACTATGTTAATAATCAAGCTAGCTCCACACCAACTCCCTTGTCATCAGCTTCCGATGATGAGGAAGAGGAGGATGAGGATGAGGAAGCAGGTCTGCTTTAGCTTCACACAGTTTCCATCTTCGCTTGTTCAAACTGTCTTTCTTTTACAGTCTCAGCCTTTAGAAAATGTCTGAAGATTGAGCATGTGAACAGCTCAGTGTGGGTTGTAGAGCTTGGCTCACTTGACCTAATCACGTCTTTGATGGTGGTTGAATGTTTTCTTCTTATAGACATGCCTGTCTTGCCCCGCTGTGTGCAAAGGAGTGAGCCCTGACTGAAGCTCCTGGCTGGATGCAGTGGCCCCCCTTAGGGATAATGTTTTCAGCTTTGCATGTCCTTCAGACTAATCAAACTGAGCTCTAAGGATGTTTTTTTAATGTGACAGAGCAGTAAGATTGTCCTGTAGGGTCTGGGTCCTCTTGGACCCTGTCAGCATGTGCTTAGAAGTACCACATCAGTATTTTCCTGCTTGTGAAATCGTAGTTCATCTCATTCACTAAAGAAGTACATATGGTTGTGTAGTGACAACCTGCTTCATTATATTTTTGTGCTTTGATAGGTAGAGTACTATTAAAAATTAAACAGTTCAGGTCTTCCAGTGATATTAATACTTGAGAGGAGATGAGGAAGTGAGGCTGCTCTGTCAAGTGACAATGTGACCAAGTTCTCTTCCTACTGTATATATTATTGATGGAAGGATTTGCTACAGTTTGTCTAACCAAAGCCTGCTGTTCTGTATGTGTTGTTTAAAATAGTCAGGTCTTTATACATGATTTGAGGGGATAAAAATAAGAGATACCAGATAGGAAGAAATTGTCTTTACTCAGTATATAAAAATATCAGTTATTTTTTGGAAATGTTTTAAATATTTTGATTTCAGATTTTTAAAGTTTAAAAGGTATTCCCTGTGTTTTGTCCAAATAAGCCACCTTCTTTATAATTCTTTATATATTTTTCCCTCATTGTCTGAAAGTCAAATCTCAGGCATGAACTCTACTCCTATATACTGCCGTGCGTGTTGCCTAGTCACAGTTACAGGAAGCTGACATTGGTGTGATGATGTCTGGTGTCTATAGCCCGTGGTTAGTTCTTAGTAATTGTCCCAATTTCACTTTTTATAGTTGTCTTCATGGACCTGGATACAGTCCATAATAGTTCTTTGAATTTAGTTGGTATGTCTTCAGTAGTTCTGTTGATGTAAAACTAATAGAAACAAAGTTCTTGGTTCAGAGGGGATAAGAGAATCTATTCAAAGCTGAATGTGAGTGACTGACTTAGGAACACTGGTTTTCCTAAATACTGTGTTCCAATGTGGTAATGGTTTCAGGAAGTTTGATAGTAGCAGAATAAAGGAAGTCATAGTCAGGTGCTTTTCAGTCTCTTGGTGGAAATACCAGGTAGAGGGATGCACAGCCCAGTGGGAGGGAACGTTTGCTGTGGGGCTCAGGTGTGATCTGATTGACATTCTTGTTGGGTTGGCAG